>NC_068417.1:28059340-28359340 GCF_023724105.1 Carassius gibelio
GTCACCCTAATAAGTCTTTCGACATATGCTAATGCTAACACTTAGCTCATAGTTGTACAGTTAAATTTAGCCTAAAATGAATCTGACCTTCATAAAAGTTGCAATTTAAGCAAATACGGTACTAGTTTGATACCATATTTTCTAAGTAAACCAGCAGTTATATAAAAACTACATATTTTCAATAAATCAAAATATTTGTTTGATCATTCATGCTTACAATAACATCGGTAACAGGGTTGAAGACTGAAATAGACGCTAATATTTATCTCACAGTTATAATCTCAATGAAGATTAATCTTGCCTTCATTTTGAAAGTTGCAAGTAACAGGGTTGAAAATTAAACTAATACTTAAACATCCTCGATAAACTAGCAGTTTTATAAAAACTACATATTTCCCATTCAGCAAAGTACTTGCTTGGCCATAGCGTAGGTAACAGGGTTGAAGACTAGATGCTTATAATTAGCTTTAGAAACTCAATGAAAATTAACCTTACCCTCATACTGAATGGTTTTTCGTGGGATACTTTTCAGACTGCTCCATGCATTGGAGGCACACACCAGGAAGATGCCATGGAGGACGATGAAGAACAGAGGAGAATACATGGCTCAAAAAATGACAAAATTGATACTTCAGAAAAAAAAAAGAAGAAAAACGCTTTCAAATCATGTTTTCCATAGTTGACTGCATCTATGTAGGCGTCCGTATCCAACATATATGTTTATCGCTTGAGTGTTTTCGTGGCTGGAGGTGGTAGTCCATGATTCAGGATGCTATAGTGCTGGAAATGAAACCTGTCCGTCGTCCCATCTATAGCTGTAGAACAAAAACAGCATTAAACTCAGATCTGTTTCAAGAGACACACATTCATTTGATCCTACTTCCCAAACATTTACCTCAAGGCCTGTTCCTGCATGAACTGGACTGAAGCGTAAACACAGACAATAGAAAACTAAACCCCCCACTTAAACTCATCCCTCAGTAAACACCTCGACTCAAAGCTGCTTCACCTAAACAGTCTTCGCAGTACGTTATTTAACATCAGGAATTCAACGGTGACTCATTGGTGTTGTTGTGCCAAAGCAGCACGCTGACAGATCACAGCAATTTGAGCTCTCCAATCGTTGAAAACAAGAAACACGGGTCGGGTTCCCACTCAGTTTGAGCTGGATGTTTGCAAGGACTTAAACACGGAGGCAGGCTGAGACATGTGCGGATTGGGGTACGAGGATACCTGAAATTGTTGATCCCTGAGGGAGCAAACGAACATGTTGCGAGAAAACGAACTGCTGCATGTTCGCGTGAGGCCGTGAGTGACGTGCTTGAAATGTTTACATTCAAGCGACCAAAATTTCAGCCTAAGATCAAGCCATGTGAAGAAAATAGCATTCAAAATAGGTTTTCTGAGGAAAATGTGAGCGCAGCAAAATAAGCGAGCATGGTTTTTATTCTACTTTGCCTAATTAAAAAAAGTTACACTGGTTAGTCAGGTACAGGCCTGCAGGATGAATCAAACGAATCATTAATTTCACTGCAGACAGGTTTTCTGTTACTCATGCCTTCAAAGAGTGTGTTCGTCAGTCGAATCAGTGCTGAGTAAGGACTTATCGGATGAGCCTCTCCCACATATCCATATTCTCACGGGACTGGGACACTTGAACGGTTTTAAACACGACCAGGATTTGCATACTTGCCTACAGTTTGCTGCATTTAACTGTATTCGATACAAAATGATAATATGTCATTAGTGCTGTAAAAACGATTAATGGCGATTAATCGCATTCAAAATAAAAGGTTTTGTTTGCATAATATGTGTGTATATTTATGTATATATAAATACACACACATACAGTTTATATTTGGAAAATATTACATGTATATATTTATATTCATATAATATATATTATATAAAAATATATTTAATATATTTAAAAAAATGTTCCTGAAATATATGCATGCATGTGTGTGTGTGAACACACACATTATGTAAACAAAAACTTTTATTTTGCATGCGATTATAGCCATTAATCATTTGACAGCAGTAATAAAATAGTAATGTTACTAAAAAAAGGATATTAACAGTCTAACTGTACAATATTAATATTTCAAATGATAAATTAAGGCACTTTATTCCATTGTCTTATTGTATTTAAAATTCATTAAAATGCTATTTGTGCATACAGTACCTTAAATATTGTCATCCAACATATATATTTATGTTTATATTTATACACTAGCACTGTTAATTAAAAATTACAAATCAAAGTTAATTAATTAAGGTGATTTTTATTTATTTGAACAAATACTTAATTATTGCTACCTAACTGATATATAACAGTCATTAGCATTAACTATAAACTAATAATAATAATGATTATACCTTTTACAAAGGTTTTGAAAAAATAAATGGAGGCACTATTTTATTTTTATTGAAATGTCGAAAAAAATTATACATTTATCATATCATACATTCAATTTGTAAATACAATTACTTAAATGCAGCTCTTCTGAGATATATATATATATATAAAATTGTAATATTTTTGGGCAAATAAAGTAAAATGTCCTGATATAATAATAAAGCCAAAAAAAAAAAGCTTCATTAAAGTAATGCAATTCTTGAAAAGCGATTTGACGTATTTCTTTTTCTTTCTTTCTTTATATATTTATTTATTCGTTTGCCAAATCCAAAGTCATGTGATACAAACAAGATGCACAAGGAAATAACTAAAGAAACCAAAACATGAAACAGGAAGTGATATCGATGACAGCTCATCTCCATGTGTCACTTATATTGTGAAATACTTTTACGTTGGAAAGACACACCCAGCTCATGGGGTTAGGCCTTTGTTCACTTTAATTCCCTAAAACAAATACGCTTTATTATCGTGAATGCGGGAGGTGGCATGCATCAGTTAAAGCTTAAAGCTCTTTGTAGAACAACAACAACAACAAAAATGCAATTGTACCACTACTGTAGCAAATATTTCGCCAACCACGGCAGTGAAAAAATATATTTAGCCTAAAAGTGCAGGTAGTTGGGTAAACGGACCGGTGTGAAAAAAGCAGCATTCCCTTCTAGCGTTCAGGCAAGTCTGAGCAGGACGTGAGGAGCTGTTGAGATTATCTCAGTGTTTCAAATGTGATATGTCACACATTACAGGGGCCCCCAAAAATATTGGGAATCATGCTTAAAATATGTGTCTCAACAACATGTCACACAAAACTTTCCGAGTTATGTTTGCAGTTAAATTCACGCAACTGCTGATTTTCAGTAGATATATTAAGTCAGTGTATCTCAAGTCCTCACAACTGTCCTATTAAATGCACCAAAGGTGAATTTCATCACATTAACTTAACAGCATCATTTGACAATGACTAAGTTAATAGTTTTCTTCCTCATTCTGGACAATACATATATTGTTTTATTGTTTAAAATGCTTTATACTTGTGCTTGTACTATTGTTATTCAAAAATTAATGCAGTTTGGTTTGACACTCTGCATAAATATAAATGTAATGACATACATATATATATATATATATAAGTGAACAAATACTTTGGAGCCATTTTAAAAGGTGAAATATAATATTGTACATCTATTTAGTTGTCGTTTCATTCATTCATTTTTCTCTTGCCTTGATCAATACATTTAGCCTAAGTAAAGTGAGAGCAGAATTAACAATTTGAATCGCAATAAACCCTGAACACACACTTATATACACCTTTACAGAAAGACGAGCGCCTAATTAAGTATTTAAGTCTTTATTTCTAAAAAATTAGATTAAACGAATATTCATAGGCCTACAACTCGCCCAAAAAACATAAACGAACTCACCGGAGATGTCAGAAATGCTCCTGAATGTCTGAATAAATGTCTCTCGTATATGGTTTCAGACAGCATGTCGCTTCGAGAGTAAGTACGGTCTTAACACAACCCACACCTGAGCGATAAGCGATACGGTGTGACGTCAACTTCCGGTCGTGAGTCACCTGTCAGCTGCTTCAAGCGATCTCGTAAAATATCAGATGTTGTAATGTACAGTGTTCGAACTATACCGTGTCCTCTGGGGGAGCCCACTTTTCTTTTTTTTTCTTTCTTTTTTTTTGGGGGGGGGGGGGGGGGGGGGGGGTATGCACTTGCGTGTGCCTCAAATAAGGACAGCTACAAGTGTATGCACTATTATTAGATTTTATCGACACGAGTGCCTCAAAAAAGGACTTACAATGACTTACAAAGATACATAACAGCTACAACTGTATATGCATTACTGTATATGTATACTTTATCAACACAAGTTGATAGGTCAAACAGCAAACAAACAGCCACCCACAAAAAGCCTGTGTTTATGTATATTTTTTCGCAACTTGCTCTGAGCAGCGCTGCTTATTTCCCCATTAATCCACTCCTCAAACAAGTGCGTGCCAGGTAACTTTTCAGACAGAAGAAGGTTTTTTGCATCCCTACAAGAGATGCTCCTCAAGCTTCCATCCTTAAAAAACAGCCATGTGTATCGGTTCTTACAGTCTCTCCACTGCTGGCTGTTCCAGTTTAACGGGAGAGAGGACTCGGAGCAAGAGGGGTTAGGATAGTGACCGGTGTAGCAGTCGATTCTGTTCCTCTTTATGCAAACATACTACAATTCTTGCGTAGTTGCCGAGTTACTATACGTACGATCAGAACTAGCGTGCACAAGAAGCATGACTGGATTTAGCCAAATAGCTAAAAATACCGTCCTAAATCCTAAACTTGAAAATACATTTAAGACGAGAGGTTTTTCAACTTGAAATGTAAAAACATAAGACAAAAATAACGGAACAACTGCAAGATGAATAAGAAAATAGAGTGTGAGAATCATTTTACTATGTTGCAGTGTAGCAAGAAATGATTCGCTTTTTGCTTTCCTTACATCCAGGTGTGTTTGCATGCAGGAGTGTTGCCAAATCCGCGGAATTTAGGCTACTTTGGGAAAATGTTTGATTAACTATATGGTTGGGTTTATTACACAGACCTGGCAACCCGAGGGGAAACAGACATTTAGAGGGGAACAGAATCGACTGCTACACCGGCATCTGACAAGCTATTACGACTACAGCCAGAGATAACTTTTCTTCAGCTTCTTGGTTGTCACAGTGGGCGCACGGCGGGAGGTCTAATAAGTGTTTGCAGCAAATGAATCAGTCGTGCTATAAATGTCATCACTACACAATTTCTACAAAAATTAATTAAACTGCCTTGTTTTCTTTTTACCATTGCTATCATTGCTATAACTGCAGAATGAATTAAGGACTTTGCGTGTGATAAATGGCCTCCAACGTTTATTTTTTTCTACGAATATATGATGTACTAACGGGGAATTTGCAGCGCAGAGCCCCCACACTTTGATGCTCATTACAAGAATAGCATGTATAGTAATCTTTATTGAAGTAAATTAGGTTTTAATCTCCGTCATGCATGAATGAATAATATTTTTGCTATTTTACACTTAATAATCCATCATGATCACATTGGTCAATTGAAATTTTACTTCAAAATATTCATATTGTCAATATTTTTTGAGACCCCCCAAAATTTCACATTTCTCGTTTTCAGGGGAGCCCATGTCTTATTAAGGGGAGCCGAGCTCCCCCTAGCTCCCCCGTAGTTCGCACTATGGTAATGTAGTCTAGACTCTAGAAGATGACTTGTTCTTATTTACACTATTTTATTTGATACTTTTTACATTTGATTTTAATTTTGCATTTAGTTGTGTCTTCGAATGGAAAAAGTAAATGTAAAATTATATAATATTATCAATTTTAATTATTTTATAATATATATTTATAATAGAATTTGCTACAGCCAATCAGAAGGGCGTGTGGACGGGTTCTCTCGTACTGTTGATGTAAGTACGCACTCAAATGATTACTGATTAAACAATTTTAACATCATTCTAAATACATATTTAGTGACTGTTAGAGTCTTTGTCATATGATACACTTAATAGTTGACTCGTAACAGTTTGAACGTTTTTGTTTCCTTTAAGTTATGTTCGAGACCTGAGGTAAATCTTGTCGCTTTCATTAAGACTGTTGTTAGACTCTTGAACAATGATACACGAACTCAAATTAAACCATTTCAGTATTATGAAATACTCATATGTACGTTATAAATCACTGAGGCTTTAAAAGTGTTGATGGAATTCTAAAATTTAAGAGGAAACGTTCTAAAAGAAATCCACAACGTTGCCTACAAACACCTTGTTTCTGAGTCATGCAAGAGATTTTTTTAATATTTTCTCCTGACAGGACATATAGGCATAAATATGTAAGAGTGATTCTTAAAAAAGCCACTTTTGAGTGTAGAAATCCTATTAAAATAGTTATTTTTTTAAATAATATAATTATTCTAGCATTCACACTTCCACTCAAGTGTGCAGTGTTTCTAGTAACTACAAAAATGTTAGTAGGCTATACATTGTTGCAAATATTGATGAAGTCTTATTACATATTCATAAGTCAAACAAACAAAGTCAAACAATAATCAGCAGGCTTGCACATGAGGCCATGCGAAATTTATTGAATGCAATTGAAATCTAACATGTTACTTGAACAATATGACAGCACAGCGCCTGAAAGAAACAAAATAAGAGAGAGAGAGAGAGAGAGAGAGAGAGAGAGAGACGTGCTGGAGAGATCAGAGAACACACACTGTACAGTTTTCTATCGTGCTCATTTACAGCTTACTAAACCTTGTTTGTGGCTCGAAATGGCCAAATCACATTTGTTTCCAGTTGTGCCATTCTAATGGATGTAAGATGTCAGCTACCTTGTATTCAGGGCTGTGCACATATTATTTCCATTGCAGACACCGACACATGACTCAAACTACTCAAGAAATGTTTGAATGGGAGAACAGGTGTGCAGTTTTTACAATTCCTTCTGAAATAAAGGGCACAAAAGAAAGGCCGTTTTTTTTTTTTGTCAGGCAACAAAGCCTCTACCCGTATACAGCCACATTCTGCATTAAAAGGATGCAAGGGTTAGCTACCATAGTTAAGTAATTTCATTACTGGGAACACAGCTTGCAGATTTCGCAACGGATTCACACAAATGTTGCACTTTGGCCAATAAAAAGCTGCATGGTTTGACAGTGCCTTCTTCATGGCTTTACTGTAACCAATGGACCATTTTGCCAACAAAAATTTGAGCCCAGTCACATTAAAATGTGTATAAACAGTACACCCAATAAAATGTGGAAAATTACCCATATGTATGCCGAAGTCAATTTTTGCGTATCAATACCATGAGTTTTTGTTTTTATTTGGGGTACTGTTTATACGCACTTTCATGAGATCGAAAATTTTCACAAAAATTGCGATAAGATAATCACACTTTAAGGGGACATGCCAATAGAATGAGATTCGTAGCATTTTAAAATGCCAAACAGACTCCAGGCGTAAAAACGCGGCATGTATTAACCCCTTATATACCAGTCCAAAAGTTATTTTTATTTAAAATAATTTACAAATCGAATGATTTAGCCCTCAGTCGCAAAACACTGAAATGGCTCCAACAATCGGGTAAAATATATAATTTGGCAAACTGCTTTTAATGCTCTTGCGCGACCCTGGACAGGGAAACACTTCAGTTCAGTCACCACAGGCATACATAACAGTACAAAAGTGTTTGGAAAATAATTATGACTCCAGCACATAATCTTATTCATCTTCATCCATGTAAATATCATTCAAACAATTCAGTCCACCTTTTTTTTTTTAAATCGCACCGACATAGCGGTTTGGTTTTCTATCCCCTAGTCTTATTTAAGACCTTTTATGAAAGATAAATATTGATTAAATAGATCATTACGCTGAACATTTCCATCAGTCGGTCCAACGTTTTAAATATATATATAAAAAAGCAAAACCACCTACAGGAACGGAATGAAATGTATTCACAATCCTGCTGTGAATCAATGCCATTAGATAATGTTAAAACCCATCAAAAGTGGGTTCGGCCTGCAAACTAAACCACTCACTGCACATTAGCACACTGGTTAATGTATACTAGATATGACAGGATTCCCTTACAGTGCTAAACACGAGCTATGCATGTGAGAACCTTTCCACAAGCAGCCGTACAATCATATCAGCACAGTCGTAAAAAATCAATCCAATGCAAACATAGACAAAAAGCAACATAAGGCCACACGTCAACATATGTGCGAGATTTCTGTACAAACCAAGAACATTCAGTGCTTTAGTGTACCAAATAAAATAACACGTCATCCTTTTTTGGGGGGGGAGGGGGGGGCACATTTAAATAAAAACAACATGTACACGGTGCATTAAAACATCTTAAGTCACACAGTCTCGGGTGATTGACACATGAGCCACCCCCATAGAGTTTTACATTCCAGTTGTGCATAATCTTGTGTGTCCAAACCACAACTGACCGAAGAGTGTAAAAAGTGTCGTAAGATTGGAATATGTACAAGCAAGTGCATTGAGATTGTGTACGTCCGCCGTCGAGAAACACTAGGACTTCACGGCCGCTACTTTCTTCGGCGTCCCAGGTTTTTTGGTCTGCCACAGGTGGCCGTGGATCGTGATGGCGTCGACGCTTGCCGACATGGTCTTGGCTGGAATTAGGCTGAACTGCTTCCTGTCTGAGTTGTACTTGTAGAGGCCGTCGATCATCTTGCGCGAGATGGTTTTAGGACCGATGCCGGCCAGTTTGGTGATCTCCGCGGTGTCAGGGCAGTAGGTGTAGAGCGAGCGGAACTGGCAGCCCGAATCCCGGAACAGGATCAGGAAGTTGTTGGCCCCCGATTTCTCCATTTCCTTGAGGAAACAAATGAATATGATGGATAAAATGTATAATATAAATGTAACTTATATTAACTTAATAAATTAATTTAATAAAAATAAAAAAAACTCTTGAACATGACATGTTTTTAATAAAAACATTTAATTAAATGCACATATTTAATGTATTTTTTAAATTCATTTAATTTAATTGTTAAATAAAATATCATATGTTCATTGCATTTAATAACTACATTACTAAATAATAATAGTAGTAGTAAAAAGTGCTAAATGAACATGCTTACTTCCAAAATCTTGTTTTTCTGTCCTTCATTGACTTTGCCAGCCAAACAGCAATGCGCCAAAGCATTCTGAATTATATGCTTGTTTGACTTTGCACTTGGCTCCTTATATAATTTGGGACCTGCAGCAAAGAAATAGAGGTGGTATTATGTAATTTCATATCACAGTATAAAAGTTATAAGCCCCTTCGGAGTCTGCTGTTCAACCTCCGGTCCTTTAGAGGGAGCTGTCACCTGAAGTTCTGAGCAAGTTTTAAAAATGGGCACGGACATTTGTAAATTGTATGGGTCTTGCTTCCGGTCGTTTTGCTGCTTGATATTGCAAATTGATGTGTCTTACCATATTATTTAATATATTACTGGACTGGAGGTGGAGCAGCGGCTCATAAATATTGTGAAACCTTTGAGTATTTTAACCTGTGTATTCGGTGTTGGATGTCAGTGAGGATGTGGTCGAACCGTTCTCCCAGTCTTTCTCTCCGTTACGGCTGCTGGAGCGAGTGGGTGACAGGCAACCATCTGCTGAGTCAGGCCTACTGGGATGACATGAAGAACTGAGTCCTGCAATCCAGCAGATTCTGATACATCTACTAACAACAACTGCCCTCATGCAAAATTGAGTAGTGACTGAATTAATGCTCTTAATCACAACTAGTGTTTTTTTAATGCATGTAATTTCCCTGGTATCAGCATCAAATGAAACAAAAATAAAATACTTTTAATGTGAGGTATAGGAGAAAGCAACAGAATAGTACATGCATGTTAAGACCAGCAACATGTATTAAGAAGTTTAATAAAAAAAGTAGTTAATGACATTATAGCTTCTAAATAAGCCTCTAGCAAAAGTGTGAAATGCAGATCTTTATTCTTGTGTTTTTGAAGTTTCGGTGCCATTCAGTGCCAGTGTAAAGGGTAAGTGACCTTAAATCTTTGCTTGTTAAAAATGACAAAATGAAACATAAAAAGCTGTGATGGGTGAGTTATAGTAGCCATCTTTATTGTTCAAAGATGGGGGATCGTTCCTCGTGTTGCTGCCGAACTCAAAGCAAAACAGGATGTTCTTCTTGAACAGAAGATGGAAGCACAAAGAGTCTTATCCAGCTACGACTGACCTTCTATTTCTCACACGAGGAGAGTTCAAAAAGAAGAAAAGACTGCCAGATGCTAAGCTTTTGCTTCTAAGAAGCAAGAACATTCAAGAACAAGAAGGAAAGAATACAGAGAATTCAAAGGACACTGGGTTAGTATTGTTCAGTAAAGCTAGAGAGAAACATAAAATCGCAGGGAAACAAGGAAGTAAACATATTATCATTCTGCTGACTGCTTGAAGTGCTTCTTACCTTTGTGTTTTCTTATCCGAGCTGACGCTGTCATTATCGCCAAGAGATGCCAGAGACAGGCTGGACACTGAAAAAACACGAGGTCGTGAGCCTGGATGCCAAACATAACGGGACAGGACCCACAGTTACACAAGATAACAGCAAGCCCGCCAAACTTTGTGGTACCCTCACAACAATACAGCTCTCTGCAATTAAGCTATTATCTTACCTTCTTCAAACTGTCTAAACACACTCAAAAGAGTGTAATTTGCAAGATTCCTAAAATAATTCAGTCAGATTGGTTACATTAATTCAAATAGAAACAAGTTTGAAATTACTCAGAAAGTTAATAAACTGGTTAGAATAGATATTTAGAGCAAGTAAAGATCTCGAGTACTTGTTAGATGGAAATACAGAGGGATGCAGTGAGCTGGACAGGAAACGGCTGAGAGTAGCACAAAGCATGCAGTGTCGGGCTTTGCCAATAGGGGACGCCCTTTACCTGCCGTGGCCCTGACAGGAGTCCTGGGGGACTCCATCACATCTCTGTGGATGGACTTGGGCCGTGGTTTCCTCTGTTTGGCCCCCGCAGGACGCGGTTTGACAAGCGTGTCCATGTCCTCCATAAGCTTCAGCTGTTTTCTCCTCAGGTACTCCTGTTTGATAAATTCCCGTCGGGCTTTGTCTTCCTCCTTCTTCATGCGGTCTTCCTCTGCTTTCAGTCTGTGGAAAAGGACAGATATTGAAATTAAAGATGAGTGGGAGGAGTTTAGATTTAGTGACTGACAGCTGGGCTGGGCGTTACCTGGCCTCTTCTTTCTTTTGCTCAAGCTCCGCCTCCAGCTGTTGTTTCTTCTGCTGGCTCTCCCGTTCTCTTCTCAGCCTTTTCTCCAGAAGTGCTGCTCGCTTTATGGCCATGCTGTCCTCTTCCTTCATATCATCCTTACAACACGAACACATTATCAGAATGGACATTAAGAATCTCTGTTAATGTCTTATGTGCAGGTCTATCAAGTATCTGAATGAGGAAACTGAAGGCAATATACTGATGTCGATGTGACCAGTCTGGATGATCCAGATACGCTACACTGCTCAGACTTCCTGCAGAACACTAACACCATAAAATAAATGATTTATTTGACTTAGTTTTCTGACCTAGATCAAACAGCTGCATTTTCCAGGGCTCTGTCCCTAGCTAGCCTCGTTGTGCGACTAAAAATAATTTAATATGTTATAGTCACACAGCATTTTCCAGAGCTAAAGCTATGATAATACGCCAGTTTGGGTTATAACTATGGCCTTTAACAGATAAAACATATAGATTAAAAAACATTTTTTTATAAAATGTAGCAGACACATGCCTCCACACTGCTTATGTTCTCCTGCGTAGCTGCTAGGGCATTGTTAGCTGTCTGAGAAAACAAAAATAACAACTTTATTATTGGCGTGTGCTCACGAGAACTGTGATATATGCGGTATAAATTGTTGAATAAAGTAGTTATTTGTTTTCACAGAAGGTTTTTTTGTGGCAAAAGAAGGTTCTTCAGATTATACAAAGTTAACAAAGAGATAGTTCTTTAAAGAACCTTTGACTGAATGTTTTTTTTTTTAAATTGGTTCTTTGTGGAACCGAAAATGGTTCTGTGAAGAACTTTTAACTTTTAAGCACCTTTATTTTTAAGAGTGTATGCCTTTCAAACTTTCAGCCTGTTATTTATACAAAGCAAATTATGCAATTGCAAAACAATCAGGAAAAAAAGCATTACATTAAAACTTTTAAGTTAAAACATGTAAATACACAGGCCTAGTCGCCAGTGGCGTCCTCAGCAAAAACCTTACTCGCAATTTATTATTTTTGGTGGCAACCGTTTTAGTCACAGTTTGGAGCCCTGTTGGTTGATGTTTGTAAATCCCACGAATAAAGATATCACCTGGGCCACATCAGAGTTCCTGCTACCAGAGCATATGAAACCAGGAAAACAGCCAGGGGGAAAAATTGGTTCTCCGGGAACCACCATGCTGGCTAGTTCCTAGAACTATGTTGTGTGAAAGCATCTTATTTTAACAATGTCCTTACTACCTTTCTGGGCCTTCAACATGGTAGTTATGTTGCTGGGGGTCAGAGTGCTCTCGGATCACATAAGAAATATCATAATTTTTGTTCTGAATTTTTGAGTGAACCTTTCCTTTAAGTTCAAATTGCTAACAATAAGCCTACAGCAATAGTGACACTTGCCTTAGCATTCTTGTTGTAGATTTTATTTACAAAGAGCTTTCTTAATCTACAGATTAAGACAAGGATCCTCTGAAATTCATATCTACCTTGAAAAAGAATCCACAGCACATTTTCTGCTCATCATCTAGATTTTCCCCTGAAGTCTCCTTCTCGCCTTCCTCTTCCAACGCCCGTCCATCCAGGGGCTTGAGAACAGACAGTGGAACCTCAATCAAATTTTTGTTGGTCTGATGGGTGATGTCAACTGGCTCAGTGGGAGTGACAATGACGGTCTCCATTACAATCTGCGACAAAACCTCTGCCACACTAGATTCCAGAGCTGGCTTGATCTCATTTGTTGGCTTCTTCAGCTGTTCCCTTTCCTCATTTGGTTCGTTCTCCATCTTGCTCTCCTGTCCCCTATCTACTGGCTCCTTGGCTGACAAGTAAGCGTCTTCGGTTACATCCTGTTGGGTTTCTTTGGTTGGGGATTTGATGGAACCAGCAGAACATTCAATCGACAACAACTCAAGGCCTTGCTCTATGTCCTTGTCTGTGGCCTCAGCTCCTGGTGGTGGTTTCTTCTCTTTCCCCAAATAAGAAAATGAGCAGGACACAGACTGAGATGGGGAGAACCTTCTCAATCGTGGTATGCTGTCCACCGACTGTGGAGCGGTCAGGACTCGGTTAAAGGGAGCGATCTTTAGCTCACTGGGTCTGGGTGTCCTTGGTGTCTTGGAATGGAAAGAAGCAGACTTCCTCTTAAGGTTTGTAGGGGAACGGTGCGTAGCTCTAGGAGAATCCGCAGGTGAGGGAGAACCTGAGGATCGTGCCCCACTCCCTCTGAGCTCTCGCACTTGTTTCTGTGGTGAAGGTTGAGGTGGCGACACAACCCAAGCCTGTTGCTCCCGCATCTGCATGATGACCTCCTGCTGCTGGGCCAGCCGCTGCATCTCACTCTGCAAGAAGCTCAGGGAAGCATTGAGCTTCTCAATGGACCGTGTGTATTCCATCAGGTCCGCCTCGGATGTACCGTCCTCACCCGCAGACTTCACCGGAGACTTGACGGGCTGAGTTGTCTCCGCTGGCGTCTTGCTTTCCTCTGAGCTGGGAGTGTCCTCTTGAGAAGGTGAGGTGCCCTCTACTCCTTTCCTCTTAACAACTGTGAGAAAAGCACTGCGTCCCATCTTCTGACGGTGCCGGGTGAAAGCCGCCTCTACTTTCTTCTTCTGAGCCTCAATGGCACGACGCTTCTCTTCAAGTCTCATGCGCAGCTGCACCATTTCCGCAGCCATGGCCTGGGCTGGATCCTTGGATGGCTGATGTACAGGGCTGATCTCAGGTGAAGGAGCCCAGGAAACAGAGTGAGGAATGCCGAGATCTGAACTGTCTGGTGTTGTACTTTGGGATGCAGCACCTTTGGCCTCCATGTTTGGATTCAGTTTACGGAATTTCTGCTCAGCAAAGCTGGTCATCTTAATCCCAGGTGTAAAAGCAGGGGTACTTCCGGCAGGGGATTTGCTGCTTAAGCTACTGGGACATGGACTTGTAGAGCCCTGGCTATGGCAAGCTCTTGCCTCAAAGTCTTGATCCGTATCAAGCTCCATACTGACAGTACAGTCCCTAAGAGATGAGTCCTCATCTAGGGTCTCTTGGATGTCCTCCGTCCGCACATGTATGCCGGTGTCTACTTCAGTGGTGGATGTGCTAGCAACCCCTGTGGACATTTCTGAAACTGAGTCTAGCTCGCCATCCTTTGCTTCAGGGTTCAATTCAGTTTTATTCTGAAGATGAAGAAAGAAGCCCTCACTGGGTGCATGGGACCTGGGGCTTTGAGATTTCTTCTCTGTGTTGTGGATGATCTCAAGAGCCTCTTCGATGCTAGGTGGCCCTGAGCCATTTAGACGGCCATTATGATTTCCTGACAGGCTATCAGGACAGCCTTCCTCCTCGATGCCCATGTTCTTTCCATTGACAGGCTGAAAGGACAGGTTTCTCTTGATGCCCCTGGTGCCGAGGGGCATCTTGAAACCAAAACCTTCAGTGCTAACAGACCGAGTCATCCCTCGACCAGTGGGTGTTTGATTGGTGCTCTCTTTATCAAATGGGATTTCAAAGGACACTCCCTGAACAGCAGACCTGGAGAAAGTAGAGAGGATGGTATCCAGTGCAGTTAATTTCAAATTTGATGCCTTTAATTCTTAATAATTAAATTATTTTGCACTTACTTCTTCTCTTTGGGCCAAGTACCCATGAAGCTTTCCACAAATGACATTGAGGTTGATCGCTTGATCTCACCTGTACAGCACACTTATAACTTGTATAGTACTGTGTGCATTTCAAATTAAGACTTATATTTTGTTATAATATAATTTTTTTTGCCTTTTTAACTTTACCTGAGCCTGAAGTCTGTGGTTGAGGTCGGAGAGGGAGACTTAAACAAGAACATAAACATCTAATTTTGCATTTGAATTTCAAAAGGCATTCAAAGAAAATAAGAAGAAAAGGAAAGTTTTCAATAAAAGAAACTTTTGATATACCTTGGTCTGTCCGGACTAGGAGGTCTTTCCATGAAACTTCTCTTTGTGACTTTTGAGATGGGCACAGACGGCAGATTTTTCAGTGAAGGGGCTGGTGCTTTAAAGGACGAGACAAATGTGTCAGTATATAAACGTAAACACCATTGGCTAATTATTCTGGGAAACACATTCTATTGTAATACAAGTCTACCTTCAGTTTCCAGCACCTGAGGCTGGACGAATGACGGCTTAACAACCTCGAACCACCAGAAGAGCTCAGCCATGAACACAAGATAGTTATTCTGTTGAAAACAAACAAACACATTAACTTGCATTGCAAGCATTTTTTTCCCCCAAATAATTTGCATGCTCGTATAAAATTAGCATGTGTAATATTCCTCCTCTCCAACAAGATGTCTCTGCAATTCTCTTAATCCTGGTAGTGCATGAACAGACACCACCTGGAGACCCTTTCCTTCAAATTTAATTAAATATATTACATATAAGGAATGCTGAGGGATTTTATGCTGTAGAGTATATGCAGTATAGTTTTTTTTTTTGGTCCAATAATGCACACAAACTTTTCATACTACGAACAACATCTTTATGACAAGACTACAGAATTCATGACCTTGAATTCATAGAGGGTTCCTGACATGATGAAAAATGCCTTTAATACACTGTTCCCACTTTTTTTATTTTTTATTTTAAAAATAATTTATTCTAGAATTGACATCTAGCAGTTTAAAAGCACAAGGCAACTACAGCAATTATCCGAGACCACTTCCAGAAGACATTACCTCAGCATTTCAACAAAGAGTCCTTACTCTCTTTATAGCCTCGTGTAGCTCTAGACTCTCAAAGCCACATCTAATTCATATAACCAAATGAATAAAGCATTTATTCATATAATCCTAGGAATCAGTTGTTCACATTTGCAGCCGCCTTTAATAATATAAAATCATTAATGTCACATACAAGTAAATTAACAAAGACACAAAGCCAACCATTGTCAAAATGCTCCATGGTGAAACGTACACATTAAACAACCTCACTAATGTTATGGCATATCATGAAACCCAATCCACCACTGCTACTGGCATTAGCTAAAAGAATAAATAAAGGGTTCAACTGGCAACATTTGTATTGAGTGGTTGAGGGAGCCGGAGCAGGCGCGTGTTTGTACCCAGATGGTGTTTGGCACATGTGTCCTCTCCCCCATCTGCCTGTCTACATACTTATTCACACAAAAGGCGTAAATTTATAATTAGATGGCTTATCTTTAGTTTTAGAGAATCAAATGTTGCTTTTAATTAAGGATATCAATTTAAAGTGGTAATTTGGTATATATAATATATTTTTTAATAATGTTAAAAAAATTAATCATGCTTCCTCACCAGTATGCAAATTCCTTAATAACATCATGCCAACAGAATCTTCAAACACTGTTATCAAAATATGAAACTTATTACTGGTGAATCTTGGAGAATCAAAAAATAATTGCATAAACCAATATTCATTGAGAAAGGACCCTGACAAGTTTGCAAAAAAAAAAAAAAAAAAAAAAAAATATATATATATATATATATATATATATATATATATATATATATAAAACATAGATTTTAAATGTTTTTATTATTTTATCAAAATTCTATAAACACGTTTATCTTCTATTTAATTTTTTACTTGTATTTTTATGAACTTTTTACTATATAGTTGAGAGCAGCCTGGACAGAAATGAGATCAGGTCACAATACAGTTCAGATTCAAACCTGCATTTGAGCACATGAAGCACTGAACATTTTAATAAAAGGAAGCAGCTGGGATTAGATTAGCTCTGACAGAAACTGGGTCAAGGTTACAGCTCAGTAACCTGCTCTCAATTCCACTCATATTTCTGAGATTCGGCAATGAAGTCTGGCACTGTATCAGACTCTGCTCATGTCCTCTAACCAGACGCTGTTCGGTGCCAATCAAACCCAACTCGCTGTGATTGTGCTACCATTTGTGGAATAAGAGTTTAAACAAAAACCACGTGGAACACTGATTCCAGTAGCAGTGCTCTCTGTTGAAAGTTTCTAAGGTGATTTTGAACAACCTTGTTGTGGTTTAATAAGCGTGGCCAGGTTTCATAAGCCTTTACCACAAAATGCCAAACTACGTCTTCACATTCACAGCCACCGAAACCAACCGTTTTATTTCATGTTGATGGAACAGAAATGTCCCAAGAAGAACCAAAGGATTCTCGGTCAACATGACTGAACATCTTGGCAGCAGATGTTCTTTCTCTCCAGTGCAGAGAGGACCGAGATTAAAGACATGAAGACATAACATTCAGAAAGAAAAAAACAACAACTTCTTCACGTTCATCAGATCCCAAGAAAGTCCATAGAGTGGTTTATAACCGTCAAAGATCTCCAGTTTGACAGTATCTAGCTCAAAAACCAAACATTTTTCCATTTCTTATGAACATTTTGATATCTTAAGAAGACAATCTCACAGAAAGAAGTATTTCCCAGAGAAAAGCACAGAATGAAAGCAAAAAATATAAATAAAAATGTTTTTTTCAGGTTTACGCTTAAAAAAGCTCTCAGGCTGTTGAGATATTTCCATAATAGCTTCTCTAATAAACCATGATTCCTATATTTAAATATCTTCTAGGCATATTTAATGTGATTTTATTGCTGTTTCAGTCAACTGCCCCAGTCTTTAGAGAATCTGCTTCCATTGGGAGGCTGGTTGAAGCACCACCAGCGTTTGAAGGCAAGCCTCATGCTTTTGGCTTTTCAACAGGAATAAAGCCAACTCCCACAGGCAGTGCTTGGGCTAGTGCGAGAAAGGGCTCCAAATAACAGCATCCCACCAAATCGCATATGTTGTGGCCTATAAAAATTGTACAAACCTTAGCCTAGAGTTTTAAAAGCATCAACCGATGAAACATAAAGGAAAGGAACTTGGAGGACTCTTAAGGCCTTGAGCTCTGAAACGCTTCTAACCGAAACCAAGTCGAGACACAAGTTGTATCTGAAGGCTTACTTTGATGGACGAATGAGCGTAGAGCATGTCCTCCAGACTGAAGTGGCAGCAGTGGTTCAAGTGTTGCTTGCAGAAGTCCTGGATGAGCTGCAGGTTGTACAGACGGTCTGCCAGCGACATGGTCTCCTTCAGGCAAATGTCTGCAAATCAAAGACGATTCAAACTGCTACTCGCTTACAGATCATCCGGCACACTGTATTTTATAGATTTGATAAAGACCCATTAATCATGACAGTCATGTGATTGACTTTAGCCTTTGGATTGCATCCATCATTTGGTTTCACAGCTATAGGTGGAGAATCAGCTCTAGTCCTCTTCATCACTGTGATGGGATTAACAGTGAGTTCAGGATGATTAAAGTCACATAAACGGTCGAGATTTCTAAATGAGTAGCTGAAGACTATTGTATTCACTCATTCAATGCAAAATGGCTGAAACTGATTTGTAGCACGTTTAAAAATAATATTATATGTGAGTCGCAAGTTCGTTTCCCTCCAATGATCCAATCTCAGAGTTTCAGATGTTAAAGATACGAGAGAACCAAGGGGAGGAAGATTATAGACTACTTCAAAAGGTTACTATTCAGCTTTTTAGTGTTCCTAGCAGATAATTTTACAGTTTGTCAACTGATATTTTTTTGTAGGCTTTGCATGCACGTTCAACCCTCAAATAGCCTGATTACATAACAAATCCCAATATAACTTATGATTTAAAAAAAAAATGTCTACGTAGATTTTAATTTCTATGGTTTTATTGTGAAATGTTATGAAACAAAAACATTTGTCTGGGCTATAACAACTTAAAATATTGCATAATATTATTTAAATATTGAGGGGAAATATAAATATAATATTTATTTTATGTTTTTTTTATAATATAAAAATATCACACTACTATTGTAGATATTGCTTTTTATGATTAACTATTTTGAATACAATTCAATTGTATCTCAGAATATATATAAAAAACAAATATAGCGAAAAACAAATAAAATAATATGAAACTTTTATTAGTACTATAATTTGTAATAATATAAAATGTAAAAATAATCCACAATATTATTATTTGTAATATACTTATTTATATTAAAACAATATATTAAGTTATTTAATAATACAAAAACATAAAAGTAATAAACATTTGATGATATTGTTGTTTAATGAAATGATATTACAATGTGCTTATTGTAAAAAAAAATATACGTGAAAAAAAAAAAATATATATAATTTGGAATAATATAAAATATTAAAATAATGCACAATATTATTGTGGATATTGTTTGATGAAAAATGTTTGTGAAATATTGTGGGGGAAAAATAAATATGATAATAGCATACTTGTATTAATATAAATACAAAGTATTATTAAATCATTTAATAATACAAAAATATAAAAGAAAACATTTGATTGTTTTGTTTTTAAATGAAATGTTATAAAATGTGCTTTTGTATATTCTAAAATATTTTGTAAAATATTGTGGAATATAAATATAATATTATATTATATGTGTTTTTTTTTAGGTCTGTCAAACGATTAATCGCGATTAATTGCAACCAGAATAAAAAGTGTTTTGAATATAAATGAATACATTGAATATATAAATGTAAATACATGTAAATATTTTATAAATATATGCTGTATGTGTGTGTATTTATATATACATAATAAATATACACAGTACACACACACATATATTATGTAAACAAACACTTTATTTTGGATGCGATTAATCGCGATTAATCATTTGACAGCACTAGTTTTTTTTAAATGTTAGGAAAAAACATTATTCTTATTGTATATTCATTACATTCGTCTATCGTACATTTTCAAAATATTATGTAAAATATCTCCATGAGTCGTGATACTAAAATAAACCTGGACTTCTGCATATCACATGCATTTCTACTACTAATCTGTGTACAATAACAGCATACGGTTGGTTTTGCACACTATTCCTTCTGATCGTCGTGCATTATTTAGTGCTCAGTAATGTTGAGGGTTTGGCAGGTTTCTGTACCTCCCAGGTGGACGATGGCGGGACAGTAAAAGTGCAGCAGGGCGGCGAGGGCACAGCCATCTGTGCTGTCCTTCAGGAGGTTATCCACCGGAGGGATCCACGGCACCATCTTGGGCAGAACCTGCTCCTTCCTATAATAACGCACCTGGAGCAAACAGACATAAACAAACGATTCAGTAGAGCAAAACACATCTGATAATACTATAACTCATGATGGACCAGTGTATGGAAAAGCACTGAAAATAAGGGAACTTTAACAGATGGTGACATAAAATCTATTTTTTCGCTCAGCCTAATATAAATATTTCTCTGTCAACAGTTTATTGCGTGGTTAATGAAGCAGAGGACGATGTGAAAGCGTCATCATGGAAACAGAAACACGATGGAGTCACGAGAACGAAGAGGCCGGGATGAAAGAAGGTGTTTCTCAATCAGACTTACAGGAACAAGCTTCATATACCACTTGGTTGGAGACTTCAGCCAGTCAAAGGATGAATGAGAGAGAGACAGAGAGAGAAAGAGAGAGAGAGACAGAGAGAGAGAGGAACAGCAGTTACATAACTGAGCAGAGACTATTTAACGCAATCAGGTGTTTACGTCCATATCAGATTAACAAGTGTGACGATATCATCTTTACTAGAAACCAGATTACAAGAAGACAAACCGTGAAACTCTTGCCCCAGTTTCACAGACTCAAGACTCAAACATAGTCCCAGATTAAAATGTAAATTTGAGCTGTTGTTTCAACTGAAAGAAACTTGCACTGATTGATTTTAAAATAAATCAATGCCTTTGTTTTGTCTCAAGAGTGACACCAGTAGTGTTTTTATTCTTGTTTTAAGGAACGTTTATAAAAATGTCCTAATTGAGCTATGGCCTAATCCTGGCTTAAACTAAGCCCTGTCTGTTAAACATGCCTTAAGCTTCAAGGCCTGGGGCCTGTTTCACAAGTTTACCAAATAAGGTTTATTTCAGTTAGTCTGACTTATTGTCAGCTGATTTAGTTCAAAATAAGTCAGACTAACTGAAATAAGCCTGGTTTATTTGATAAACTTGTTTTATGAAACAGGCCCCAGGCCTTGAAGCTTAAGGCATGTTTATTACTTTTCAAAAAAACAAACAATTTCGTAAACCTTTGTTAGTCAATATTGGATTTTATTTGACTTATTTATTTTGTGCAGTTAATTTCAGCTATTTTTATATTTTGATTTACCTTTATAGCATTGAAATGGCTTTCATCATCCAGAGTTAATTTAATTTGACTAATTATTGTTTTGTTTTTTATTTATTTAAATAAAATACTTTCGAATTTTCACTTAGACTGAATCACTGAGAAAGAAATAGAAACCAAGCCACCAAAAAGTGCTTGCTTGTCACTGTCAGGCTGGTTCCTGCTCTTGGTCTTCACAGTTTTAAGCTTCTCTCAAATTTTTAAGGCTTAAATGACTGTAATGAAAGAGGAGTGGCATCAAAAGCATGCCCAAATAACTGTAGGGCTCCAAACTGATGAGGAGAAAACCCGATGCTCTCTGATCTAAGAGACTTTAAACCCTGTGAATCACAATATGAATGCACTTCTACCCAGAATGCCCTAAGAAGACTGCAAAGTTACAGGATTAGTCTTTTACCAGCGGATTACGTCTAGTAACTAGTTTTAGCTTGAGACCTGTAAAATTAAAATTTGAAATATATCTAAATATGTAATATATATAAATTATATTTTTAATTAATAATTATAATTCACACACAGTATCTGCATGCATCTGTTGTGTTTATGTGTCAGTCTGGCCGCTTCATGTCATGCTGTCTGTTTCAGGATGTTTATAGTGTTGTGTAAGCGCCTGACATTCCTCGCCGGCACTGATTGTGTCCGCAGTGTCTCTCGAACACAGCGCCTCTGAGAACTGACTGCTGTCATTAGCGTCAGATGCCCAGCCCAGCCACGACCTCAGGACAGGGTGGGCCAACTCTGACAGACGCCCCGCACACTTCTGTGTGATGACTCTGCACTTTACCCACCCTCACCAGACTCACATTATCACATTAACGATGGGATTCTGGGCAGTGCTGGGAAGTTGGCAGAGGCTTGCGGTCTCTAGGGGTTTAAACAAGGATGCAGCGTACAGAAGCATACCTCACTACTTTCCCTCTGAGAGAAGGTAAAACAAGGTTAGACTGACGTCACCTGTCATGTGTGCCAAATACGCTGTCACACTGGGGCAGTAATATGGATAGTGAAGCATTAAAACATGAATCAGCAAACATTTTGCTCAGCCCGGCAGAATGTCCACATCAGGATGCTGCCGCGAGACTGTGATTCAGCAAAGTCAGAAATACCCTCATCGCAGCAACATGCTATAAAACATGACAACAAGGCTGATGATATCCGTCATGTCCTATGAACCCAGGTCAACTTAACAAACATGTATACTGGGGAATCTGAGGCAACTTTTATGCAGAATCATAATAGATTAACAAATCTAGGGGGTTTCAAACGTCTACATAGAGTAATTGTAGACATGGAGATAAAGTATTGAACTATTGAAATTTATTTAATTCTTTGTACAAAAGCCTTTGTTGTTAAAGACAGCTTTAAGATGCCTCCTGTATGGACAATCTTTTATATTCTATTCTATTCTCCTATTAAATAAAGGCCAATGTATGTGTTTTTCAGGGCCGAAACCGATACGATACCGATACGATTATAACAGATCACCGATAACCAATATTTTGAACTGATATATATGTCTGGTGTAAAGATGAAAATTAATGGGGTGTGACAAAATCTCTCTCTAAATGCTTTTAAATGATTTTATCTGCTAATTGATTTTGAAAATGTCCGATACTGATAACCATAAAAATGCTTAATATCAGTGCCGATAATTTGTCAGGCCGATAATTGGTTGACACCTAATTGTAAATTCATATTAAACACCTTTGAGCATTAAACGTAAAATAAAGCGTATACAGTGAATATTATTAATAGACTGTAAACATTTATTTATTAATACTGTTTAGCTCTTATTGTTGTATATTAATGACAACAAATCTTTAGGAAATGAGTATTATCAAATATTTCGCATTATTGTTGTGTTCAAGATTGTGAATCAAGACTGTATTTATGTAATTCAGGCTTGTATTGTACAGTACAGCATTCAAGTGTATCACAATACTTGAGTTTTAGAATAATCTATACAAGTATTTGAGTTTTAAAGCATGAAGAATAGAGATTTAACTGGCAGTTGGAGGGCAGAATGTTGTTTTAAGCAGATTTCAGAGACGTTCATACACTCATTATGACACAAAAAAATCCATCTTTCTCTCTGAAACTTTCTGTATATTCCTCCTACGGATGAAAGTGGCTTTTGAATCATTGTTGCTTTAGAGCAAGAACAGGAAGTGCACACTTACCTTTGGATTCTCAACAGGCTCTGCGTTCTGCGCCTCCATCCTCCTTTGCTCCTGCATTATGATTTCTTTCAAGTATTCGTTCACCTTGAAAATGTGTAAAACACAGAGGAGCTTTTAAGCTTCTACATGCTTAAAAAATCACTGCCATTATTTTCACTACATGCAAGTGTATTATATCATATTCAATTATAGTATACTGTAATATATTATTAGAAGTTTTCTCAAAAATAGTAAAATATTATTATATTATATTACATTACATTGCATATATTATATAACAGGGTTTCTCAAACGGGATCGCAGGGGGTTTATGATAAGATAATGCAGAAATTAATAATTTAAAAGAATAAATATTTTAGGTTAAAAGTGTTGACAAAAAAAGTAAACAATTATTTTATATTATAAATAAATAAAAACACTAAAGAATATTTAATATTGTAAATATTTGTATATTAATATCTGTAAATATTTGGTAAATGTAAACATTTTATTTACCTGCATGTTGCATGCCAATTAACTTCAGAGAACTGTAAAAATGCAAATTATTTCTGTCACAATTATTATTTAAATATTAATTTATAATCTCAGGGGGCACTTCATGGTAACTTTGACAAAAATGTGTATATTATATTATATTATATTATATTATATTATATTATATTATATTATTCACAAAATTAAATTAATTTTTATGAGATATATTTGCTGATTTGCTGTATATATTCATAGCATGTTTTGTTTATGCCAAAAGTCAGTCATTAAAAGATTACCAAATTTTAAGAATAAATCTGAAACTCAACATTATGGTAAAAAGCATGATGTAAACACACCAAACCTTCATGCAAACTTTTTCAAATGTCCATTTAATATCATTGTGGCAGGAAGAAAAAAAAAGAAATTTCTCTGTTTAGCATGTGTGTGTACATGTGCGGTACTGTCTTGATTTAGGCTGCCTGTACAACTGGCCTGCAAGGGAATGTAAACAAAAGTCCTGGGACGCCCCTTCACTGACACTCAAAGAAGCCCTCAGAGATCATGACATACTGAAGTCCTGTTATAGTGCAACAATCCTCTGCATTCATTAAAAGTTTGTATAGGGTGATGATAGGGCACAGTAAATGTATTTGCATTGCATTGTGGGCAAGTTTAAGATTTATAAAAGCACTAAAATACCTTATTCATCCAGCTAGTGACCGCATCCTCTGTGTCATAGGGCACGTCTCCGTCTGGGTAATCGGTGGAGTATTGCTGCATGCAGGCCATCACTTTCTCCACACTCACCGTCTCTACTGTGTACGCCATCATCAGCGTGTCAATCATGGCCAGGTGAGCGCTCTGTGAACGACAAAACAATAAAACACAGTTAAATTGCATACAAAGCCCCATTCTCCTGAATATACAGTTGTCACTCTCTCAGTTAGCTGTTAGTCATTCCTCTCTAGAAGTTTTTGCCTTGGAAATGGCTGCATCGCTCCCCCGTTGCTCGACCCAGTTACAAATAATCTTTCCTGAGATAGGACAGTCGCTCCTGCTGGGGGTCCATCCTCATGGCCTCAACATAAATATATAAATATATATATAAATCTATATAAATATATCACACATGACAAGAAAAACTGACTACATGAGTGACATTTTGGTGAAATTTTGCTACAAAAAATATCTGTTGTGAATACGGATGCACGGTATTGGAATCGGCTGACAATGGCTTACAATGTAAACATTGGCATCAGCCCGATATGAAAAAATTATGCCGATATGCCTTGCCAACATGTGCTCAGCGTGTGCTAGCGATAAAATCACTTCAGCAGTGTGGTCATTCTTGAATCAAACTTTTGCCTGAATGGTGAATAGATTCACTGTTTTGGATCGCCGCTTAAATTTTTTTACTTCTAACAAATACGTTTTTTGCCAAAAACTTACCAAAATTAAAAATAATTATTTATAATCTCTACACAAGAGAGGCTTGGTGCTGTTTCCAAGCATATCGGCTATCGGCCAAAATGATATGAAAAATATTGGTATATCGGATATCGGAAAAAATCCAATATTGTGCATCCTTGTTTGCTAATAGTGTAGGGATGTATGAAGCACAGCTCACACACTTTCAACCCAAGCAACTTGAATCCGTTGTGAAACCTGCTCAAAGAAATCTTTCGCGCCCATGCAAAATTCAAGCATCACAAATTCTCACATCGTCTAAAACTGCTTTCAACATCGTCCTCAGTTTATCCATTTAAAATAAACACACAAAACAGCGGATCATCTCAATAATGGACACCATAACCTCTAACTACAAGCAACTGAAAAATACCACCCCCCATATCGACCACAAATTAAACAGTGGCTGTCCTATTAAAAGCCTTGTGTGCACAGAGAGAGATAAAACACTCAAGACAGATATTGATTTTGTTTTGTGAAAGACACTGGTGGGTAAACAATGTCTCAGAAAACACGGAAAGAAGAGTCAAGCACATCTAATAAATGCTTTTCATGTGACTGCCCTTCCGGCTGACTGACATTAAATGTCTCTAAAGCAATTCACTGTCATTGCTAATTTCTCACTGGTCTTGTTATGCTTGCTAAGTGTCCCTTAATGCCTTAATCAAGACTGCTGAATGCTAAATCTTCTTATTTTTGGTTTACGCACCTGACAATCATTGTTTTCTGAGCCCACACAATACCTGTGTGATGAGTGCTAAATCTTACACATTCCTTAGCACTGCACTTTTTGTTTCCTGGGAAACTTTCTGACCTTTCACTGTACATCTGAGTGTCTGTTAAGATGAACAGGTAATTCAAAATGTCACGGCGCAGCTTTTCCGTCACGTCGGACGTGTATGAACGCAGTTGAATGGAAAGATTCGCTCTGACGGATCCCAGTGACACTGAGTTAAGTTATGCTGTTCAGTCAGCAGTTTCTCTCACTTGAGTGGGTCTGATTTTCTCTCAACATGAGCTGTGACACTCCCACGTCTCAACATGGAGAAAAAAACCAGAAGACTGTCTGTTGCATAAGAGCTGAGCTTCTCGTTTAAGCTGATTACATTTATAAATCCTTTTATTGATTAAACATTTTGCAGTCTGAATGGTCAGAGTGTGTGCAATGATTTGATCGTCTTGGGCTTGGGTTGAAGATCTGTTCATAATATCTTCAAAAGAGTGATTAACCACTTATTGGTTTATTCATTTTTGTGCTCCGCAAGATGGGGACTGAGATCGACTTATGTTGCCTGTTGGATTCGAACATGTGCTTTTTATGTGATCACCAATGGCTGGAGTCAAATTTACCCATGAAATGTTTCTTCTCTGATTTCCCCTAAGAAAGCTCTTTCTAATCATGCATTAATATTCACGTTCCCATTGAAGATCTAAAACAAACACAGCCCACAAATACAAAATTAGGCTGTTATATAATGCAAAACCCATGTGTCCGAAAGCAACTTTTTCATATTTATCCGTGTTTGCAGAAAGGAGAAACTGTGCCGTAATGAATTTCTCATAAAGCACTGCCCTGTTTTTCCACTCCCAGCAGATATTGATCTTCACAGCATCACAAATGCACACAGAAATACTCACATCTGGGTAGGGCTGTACGATTAACAGAAATGAAACCAAAATCATTGCTTAGTGTGATCATCAAAATGCTAAATATCAATACGACGATTTAATTAACTTTTTAAAATTGTATAATTATATTTATACATAATTATAACATTTTTGTCCAAAATGTGCAACCCTATAACAAAGCAAACCTAGAAGCTAGAAGTAAAGAAAGGATTTATATATATATATTAGGGGTGTAACGGTTCACAAAATTCACGGTTCGGTTCGATACGATACACTGATGTCACGGTTCGGTTCGGTTCGGTTCGATACGTTTTAGATACAGCAAAATGTAAAAACATCTCAACTTTTCAGAATGCCGCAAGCGCACCGCGGGTCATGTGACAAGAACCAACCAATCAGCTTCATCCTTTCCCGTAACAACGTTGAGAGCTCAGCCAAGATGAAGGATCAGCTGATCATAGTTGTATATGGATTGCAATTTTGAAATAAATTTAGTAGCAGAGCTACTGCAACCGATTTTTAGAGCTGCAAATCCATTTATCCTTCGCTGAAATTTCCGCGTCTCATGGAGAGAGCACGTCATTGTTGCTTAGCAAAGACAGACGCCTCATGAGCGCTTCTGCCCAAGCGCTTTGGAAAGGAGGAGAAAGACGCGCTTAGCGTTTTCCATGCGTTTTTAGGCACGATATGTGAACGGCCCCTAAGGCGCTCGCTCACTCAGCACGCGCTGAAGGCTCGTTGCAAAATGTCTAATGCATTTAACAGACCAGAAATAGAAGATCCTAAAATAACCAACAGGTCTGGTGTTTGGGTTGGATTCCCTGTAAGCTATAGTGTCTAAATGCTGCAGGGATAGTTTGCTGCGTGCATGTTTCTCCTTTTTTTCGTCTTTTCCCAGATAGTACTGACGCATATATCCCAGATATTCCCGCTGGTTTTTTTTTTTTTTTTTTTTGTAATCCCGCTGGTGTACCCTGTCATGTAGCAGATGCGACATACCGTTGTTTTTTTATCCACCACTCTCTTGCCATCACCATTATAGCTTAAAGGGAATCCAAAGTGCACCCAAACACCAGACCTGTTGGTTATTGGAGGATCTTCTCATTTCTAGTCTGTTAAACGCATTGGCTATTTTGCAACGAGCCTTCAGCGCGTACTGAGTGAGCGAGCGCCTGCTGAGTAGCCTAACATAAACATATAAGATGGTGTTTTTTTCTTCTTCGGGAGTGTCAGGGGCGTTGCCTGTTACGTTGTTTGGGTTATTGGGCTACCTTGTTGAACGCATATCATTATATTTCTCTCTCTCTTTTTTTTTTTTCAAATATAATTAAATACTCCAACGAACCGTTCGGTATACATAATGCGTACCGCGTACCGAACCGAAAGCGTCGTACCGAACGGTTCAATACGAATACGCGTATCGTTACACCCCTAATATATATATATATATACACACACACACACACACACACACACACACACACACACACAATGTGCATCCCTACAACAAACCAACACAGCAAACCTAGTGTTTGAAAGAAAATCATTTTTTATATAAAAAAAAAAATACCTGTGCATCCCTACAAACAGCAAACAAACAGCAAATCTAGATCTACAAAGAAAGAAAGAAAGAATGAAATTATAAATAAAACTATGAAAAAACCCTTAAGATATATATATATATATTTATATATATAATATATTTATATATTTATATATATATATTTATTTTTATTTTTATTTTTTTTTTGCGTCCCTAGCATTACTACATTGAATATTGTTTTATCACAGCTAGTTAAACCAATATTTGGCCTGTAATGCTGATGGGATATAATATAACAATTAAATACACAGTTTCATTAAATAGCCAATTTAAAGGAACATGCCACTATTTTTGCTAATGAGTCTATTTTCGAAAACAGTGGCGTGTTCCTTTGAAGTCATACACGATTAAATCATTCCTTTCCCACAGTCAATTAACGGAAACCCCCTCATCCTTGGCCTAAATTTAAAACTGTTCTATGCTGATGAGACATACCAGCCATGACCACTAAAAACCAGCACTGACACGTTAGTTTACGCTCTTTGTAAACAGTCTTTTGTTGGAGTTGGGCTGAAGACATTCTCCTCTGGGGCTTCCTTGCCACTCTAGAGCAGCCTAAGACTGAAATCAACTGCACAAAACCACATTTGATCAACCTGCTTAGACAGTCTCATTCGAAAGCCAAAAGGCACTTTAAATATTCCAAGCATTTGATGTTTAAGATAAGAGAAAGTGATTTCCTGTCATGTTGAGGTACATTTTATATGCAGCGTCTGATTGGTGAGGACGAAAACATCATAGCTGCCAGCCAAGAAAGACCCAAGCTAAGCAAAAGGCCTGAATAATGCTGAAATAGCTTCGTGCAACCTTTCCTCTTAATCCTCAATTTGAAGATTACTTTTACCTTGGCTTTTTGGGATTTAAATTGCACTTTGCACTAATGGATCCACCTTGAAGCATGCTGCCTCCCACCTTTACAGGGCATCGCTATGGCAACAGAGCGTGTGCAAGCAGCGGGGAGAGGAGAGCATCAGGCCGGGGGATGCCTGCGTCTCTTGCAGAGCAGAGCTACAGCTTTCAGCTTTTCAGCCTTACCATGAGTGTTTGCAACAATGCAGCACGTTAGGATGTGGGAATATCATGGGAATATCGACAGAAAGCAGAATAAACAGGAGCTGGAATGAAAATAAAGTGCCATGGCTTAGCACAGTTACCTTAGCACAGCATACATGCATTGAGCACAAGTGCTCTTGTAGGAAATGCAAGGTCTATTTTCAGAAGAATTTCAAGAAGCAAGAAAGCAGGAAATACCCAATCACCATGTGCACCTGGGGAGCCTGCGCCCATAATTATAACACTGAATTTACTTGCTGTAAATGCAACTACTTACAAGAACTAACACGTTCTTAATAGTTCACCCTAAAAAAGAAAATACATTTTAATTTACTCCTCATCAGGCATCCAAATATACTATTTAATATTATAGAGGAATTCAAATTACATTGCCCCAGTAAATCGCAATTCTCTTTTGAAAAGATTCACATTTAATTATTAAAAATGTTAAAATGAAGGAAAGCATGAAATACCCAATCACCACGTGTGCCCTGGGAGCCTGCATTAATACAATAACAGTTACTGCACAGAATGTCCTCGAATCAAATCTAAATACAACAACCTAATGACAAAAAGTAGCTCAGCCAATGTTTAGAGTTATTATTTACTCACCACCAAGCATCCAAACATAATATATTTAATATTATAGAGAAATGAAATGTACAAATGTACATTTGTAGAGATTCTCATTTTAATAGAATCTAAAAAAATAAATAAAAAATAGGACATACCCAATCACCATGTGTGCCCTTGAAGCCTGCGTCAATATAGTATCAACTGCATCTAATGTACTCAAATAAAATCTAAATACATGGACCTAATCGCAAAAAGTAAAGGAATAGTGCACTCAAAAATTGTAATGTATTGTTTTACTCACTATTAAGCATCCCAATATAATATTTTATATTATAGAATAATTTAATGTACAATAACGTTTCGTAGAGATTTCCATTTTATTAATCAGAATCTCAAAAAAGTGTTAATGCAGGAAATACCCAATTACCATGTGCGCCCTGGAAGCCTGCGTCAATATACAAACAATTACTACACAGAATCTACCCAAATCAAAGTCATGCAGATGTATGTAAACTACGTACTGTATGAAATATGAGTTCTTGGACTGTTCAAAATTGAGACGGTGAACTTTAAGCAATGAAGTCATTGCATTTTCTCCGGAAATAAAAGTGTTCTCAGTGCCGCCACATTGTCAGTTCCCCACTGAGCATGTACTGTATGTAAATAAGATCCATCCCCGAGGAGGCCACAGTGCTAAATATGACTTTCTCTCTTTTTGTCTGCCAGGGCCAGATATAGCATCATGTCCTTAAGAGGCTGCATACTTGCATCTCTGGTGTTATAATTTACACTTGTCAAAACATTCATTAATCTTAAATTAAGCACAACTCATTCTCAGAGGGTACTGATCTCTGTGGACTGAGCAGTTTGTACCCACATGAAGGATCAATCTCATTACACACCGAAAAACTAGCAAAACGTTTCTATACATACACTTATACATACTCAAATTAATACACACACACATTAAAAAAAAGCAAAATGTTAAAATGTTTAACCCATTATGAAATAAATATTTTTCTCTAAACCCAATGCCCACAATTATTGGAAGCTCTAGAAACTGCAATAGGCAAAATATCTCTATTCCCAATCATATTAGCATTTTTGGAATTTCTATTCCCAAACATATTTGCAACCACTAGGGTTTTTATATTTATGAATATTGAAGAATAATTTGGAACAAAACTTTATATTAATTATTAATATATTTTATTAATTCAATGTATAGTTACACTTATTTAAATAATTGTACATATATGTGTGTATTTTGTGTGTGTGTATATATATTATTTTTCTGCATGTTGTAGCACATCTACAGGTGCTGTTTGATTACCAGACTGATATCAAATTGATTAAACCCTTTTTAGGCTATTATGATCATTTTGTTCTCACTGTGGCGTGACTATGTGGGTGAGAGTGTGAGCTGCGTATGTATGTATTTCTGAGTGAATCTATAATGTAGAATGAATGCGGGGTTGTGTGTGGGTGGGCGGCAGCTGCAGGAGCACATACACTTCTTCAGAAGCGAGAAAGAAAGAGAGAGAGAGATGATAAAGCGATAATTATATTTTCCCTACAAGATTTTCCTTACATGTTTGAATTAAAGAGTTACATTTCCAAAACATCCAACCCATTTATGCAAACTAAGAATGTCATTATGATGACAGAGCTACAAACACATTAACATATCACCGTCCAATCACAAGAGAGGTCATATACATACATTAAATGTAAAATGCGGTTCAATTATAAAGGTCAGCGAGAAAATCCTCATAAGCAGACTGAAACAAAGGGTACGATAAAGCCCTTTACAGTCAAGAGCATTTCAAAGCACAAGCAGATGTAACTCTGATCACCTCATGAAACTCTGACAGGTTTTGCCTCTCACACATCCAAAATAGCAGCCCAGCTGAATTATTGATGGTAAAGCGCCGCAGTCATTCAGTTGGTGCAGTCAAACCTTGTTAATGTGTTTCTGCAAAACAGCAGGCCACTGTCCTCACAACCAAAACACTGTCCCATCAACTTCATCCCAACAAACAAGAGATAAGCTCAGCAAATGGCCTCTAAAAGTGGAATTTGAAATAAAAAAAATCCATATTGGTCCATCAATATTGGTCCATATTGTTGTATAATTAGTGTTTCATTGATAAGGGTAGGCATGGGTGATATTGATATGAACAAAATCTTATATCATGATATAAATAATTCTATTTCTTGGTAACTATAGATCGATATAGTTATATTTGCTATAAATAATGTATTTATGACATGCATAATGGATCATAAGACTTAATTCCCATGAATAATACTAAGAAAAACTCGGAAAACTGATGATGTGGACTCGTACTCTCCAGCGTACTCTCCAGCCACCACTGCAAATTAACGCGTATATGTCACTTTTTTGTTCAACCTTGCTTTTTTGATCCGGAAGAGCGTAAATTGTTACAAAAAATTAAAGAAGAACCACTTTTACCTTAATAATAGACATAATGAGTGCTGAAGTTGCTTTCATTGATACACTTTAAGACCGAAATTACTGTGTTTACGAGGATACTTGCAATGACCGGCATTTTGACACATAAAAGCGCATGTATTTACCTGGCTATATAAGCAGCAAAAATAACTATGTTTAATACTCCTGCGCACTATGAGCAATGTTTTCGTGTGCACGCCTCCCAGACTGCATTTCGAAACGGTCTCTCGTGAATATAGTGTAATGAGTTATCTTTCAATTGCTTAAAATCACTTGTTTTTTAACTGCAATGCTTCAATACAGTGCAAAAGATAAGGTTTTGTGACCACATAGCACAACAACTAGGGATGTATCGATTCACAATTTTGATTTCATGAATTCGATTCGATTCTAGTTTTATTTTATTTATTTTTACAAAAGTTTGAGTTTTAAGACATATTTTGTACTAAAAAGTGTCCTTTTATTATTGCTTGGACAAAATGCTGTACATTTATTTGTGAAAAATGAAATATAACTATAATAATATACCAAAATATTATTGCTCTTTTGTTGGTTTTGATTGATTTTATTGTCCTCATTTGTAAGTAGCTTTGTATAAAGCGCCAGCTAAATGATACAATTTAAATATAATGTAAATGTAAATAACAAAACTAAATAGAAATTTTAAAACAAGCCCAAAATCAAACAAATAAGCGACATAAAATACATAAAATATAAACAAAATAAGGTTCCCTCAGACATGCATTCATATAAACTCCTACCTCTAAATGAATCATGATTTGTTTAGCATCTCAACCGATTTTAATTGTCATGTTTAAATCAATTTCAACCAGGTTGCGGTTAATCGTTACATCGCTAACAGCATCGTTAATCGTTACATCGCGATAGAAACGGTAGTCCAAATTCTCTACCGGTTGATCATTTTCTACTAGTTAATCTACTAGTTACTGGTATATCGCCCACCCATAGATGAAGGTTTAGCTTCAGGGTTATTAAGCCACAAAGCCAAAAAACTAGCTCCCCGGAGCGCCAGGCTAAACAGGTTAAAGTAAAGCAGAAGAAGACTGACAGATCTTGTAGTCGGGCAGCTTACTGTAGCAGAGCAGGCAGATGGACGGCTTTCTGCTGCTAATGAGGATTTGTGGGCTCTGAGTTTGAGGTGCTGAAATTTTCATTGGTAGAGATCAAGTCGGAAAGGTCTGGATCAATGCGAGCAGCTATGCTGTCAGCTACATGCAGATACAAAAGCTTGGGGACTTGCAGAGAAATAACAACCAGCAGAGTGACGCGATCATTTAATATAATTAAAATAACCAATTCGTCATGGGAAGCACAGAGTGGAGTAACTAGTATCATTATCGGCACCATGCAAAATGGTTATTATCACAGCGCAGAAATTGTTTGTGATGATATGTGTTCAGTTGAGAATGAGGAAGCCAGAGGCACAGCAAACAGTGGCGCGGTAATTAAATATCAACAGGAAGTCGCTCACACAACAACAGAACTCTTTATATCTTTAAAGCAGAGGCTATGAGCCTGAAATACATCTTCAATTAAACAATGGGAACACACTGACAAGATAAAGGAGATAAAACTGAGAGAGAATTATGATTATCTTGGGCTTGCTTTTGGTTTAAAGACAACACAAAACAACACATTTGAATACTGGGCGATATGAAATGTATTCATATAATTGTTCATGCATATTCAAAATCATGCAAAATCATATTCTTTGTGGGGTTTTTTATGCATTATATACAAGATCCGCCTGTTTCAAGATCACTGAAATACAATCAGCAAGAGCCGATTCTCTCACCATCTGAATGGGTTTCTTCTGCAGGTCTCTCTCAGTCACCAGTCTCTCCTGGTCGGTGACGTACAGGCCCTTCTGAGCCAGAGCCTGGATGACGGCGTCATGACCCAGCAGAGGTTTAACAGCGTCGCTCTTCAGAATCAGACTTCCTGCTCGGCAGTACAGCTCAGCTGACATCAGCAGGCCCACCACCGGAGGCTTCAGGTGCTCCTGCTCATACTGGTCCTTGTAGAAGGGCTCGCTCAGGTCTTCTGGAACACTGTCTGCAAGATGACAGAACCACAAGTAATGTTAGACATTTTGTAACGAATATCCAGTTACATAGTTTTATGATGCTTTAATTCACTTTAGTATTAAAAAAGATTGTAGTTTATCGGCCATAACATGAAAACTGTTTATTATTTAAATCTAAATACATAATTTTCATCACATTAATCAGTCACTCCAGTATATGCATTTATGTGATCACAAAACAACACAGTGCAAAATCAATTACTTTTTTTTTTGCAATCCTGCAAAATTTGCTATTTAACCACAAAATAATTGCAAAAAGCTAAAAAATGTATTGCCACATTTGGGTAACAAAGAAAATGCAGAATGAGAAAATAAGGCACAAAATTCACAATTTGTATCATTTAAAGACAAATATTTTATTTGTTTAGACAAAATAGTTTTAAAGTAAACAACAAAGTAAACTTTAAACATAAAAACATAAGATACATCATATTAATCAGTCCGATTAGTGCAAAATTAATTAATTTTTTTTGCAATTCTTCAAAATTTGCTTTTATCCACCAAATAATTGCAAATAGTGCAGGAATGCAGAAATGAGAAAATAAATGTAGCATATTTTGGGCAATTTTATTTGCAGTGTTATTTAGACAAAATAGTATAGAATTATAGTATATGCTATTTATCGGTTATTTGCTTTAATATATAAATAATTAGCAGATTATAAGCATTGGCATTTAATCATAAATATATAAGATTCATCATATCAGTCTCTCTAGTTTTTGCAATTATGTGTTAATGGAATACAATGCAAAAATTTACAATTAAATTTTTTTTGCAATCTTGCATAATTCACAATTTAACCACAAAATAATAGTAAAAAGCACAAAACGATAGTGACATGTTTGTGTAACAAAGAAACATGCATGCATGAGACAATACAAACAAATTTCACATTTTGTAGCATTCAAAAAGGTTCATTTTTTGGCAGTTTTATTTATTTTGACAAAATAGTATAGAATTGTAATATTGGCTATTTATTGTTATTGGCCTTAATATAGAAATAATTATCAGCTTATTAGAGTAGGTAGGCCTATTTAAACATAAATATATCAGATTCATCATATTAATCAGTCCTTCTAGTTTTTGTGATTCTGCATTCAAGAAACACAATGCAAAATCTACAAAATGTTACTTTTTTTTGCAATTTTTTCCATAATTTCATATTAACATACATTAAAAATTCACTTATAAGATTAAAAAATACCGATTTTAGTTTTTAGTTTAGTATAGAATTATAATATCGGCTATTTATCGGTTATTGGCCATAACACAAAAATACTAAGCGGCTTATTAGCATTGGTATTAATCATAAATACATAATATTCATCAGTCCCTCCAGTTTTCGCAGTTCTACGATCGTGGAATACAATGCAAAATCAGCAAATTGCATAATTCGCAACCATAAAATAAATGCAAAAAGCGCAAAACATTATTGACATGTTTGTGTAACAAAGAAACATGAATGAATGATAAAATAAAACACAAAATTCACATTCTGTAGTATTTAAAAATACTGGGCTTTTTTGGCAATTGTATTTATTTAAACATAATAGTACAGAATTGTAATATCGGCTATTTATCGGTCATTGGCCTTAACATAGAAATAATTATCGGCTTATTAGCATAGGTATTTAAACATAAATATATAATATTCATCATATCAATCATTCCCTCTAGTTTTTACAATTATGCAATCGCGAATTATCTGCGGTTTTGCAATCTTACATTATTCGCAATTTAACCACAGGATAATTGCAAAAAGCACAGTACTACTAATGTTTAACAATGAAACATGCACAAATTAGAAAATAAGACATGAACAAGAACTCAATTCTCCCGGAATTTGCTTATTTTAAATAACAAAAATTTAATTAAATTACAAAGTAACTAAATCTATAAGATCTGATCACCAAAAGCCAAACAGTGAAATCCTGGTTGGACGGATTCCTTGCATATCAAGATGCCTTCACTCCGTTATATCATAGCAGACAGCTGAGCTGGTGAGATTTTTTTTCTTTCTGAATTTCGAAGATCAAAGTACTTTTCATCTTCAGCGTAGCTAAATATAGCTAAAGCTTGGTGTTTTCCGATCCTCTATGCAAGTGTAATTTACTCTCATCCAGGAAAGATGAAGGAAAGGAGAAAACCCTTAAAGGAAGCGAGACGGTGTCTACCACACAGCTACAAAATCAAAAATATAATTAACACAAGTTCTCACGCTGACAGAATAAATGGGTTCACAGATCCGAATGAGGTCACCGTATCCATGGAGAACCGAGATGTTTAGCTATTTATGGAGACGGGTGAGAGTTTGGGAGAACATTTGTATCCTTATTACCTGCACATGCTTTCTATGTTCGGTGTTAAACCTGATTGTGGTAACAGCAAAACAGATTTGAACCATTCTGTTCCAATGAATATCTTACAAGAGATGTTGACAATACGCAAAGAATTACAAACTACCTTAAATGTTGATTCATAGCTTTCACAGAAGCTTTTAAAATGGGTCTGTATGATACAGTAAAAAAATATGGAGGCTGATCGATTCCCCTGCCATACGCATGTATCCAGGAGCTCCTCATCAAAGACAGATGGAGAGAGAGGAACGCCACAAGGTGCTGAGATTCTGGGCTTTACAGCCTGACAGTATGTCCAGTATCATCATGAAGATTCACTATGTTCTTGTCAGAGATAGAAAATGAAGTGATTCCAGTGTTTCCAATACAAAGTGTAATGCATTTCTGCAATTCAGCTGAAAATGTGCATTTCGGTTGATTTCATCTGTGAAGTGAATAAAACGTGAATAAGATTAAACGATTCATTAGCTTCTTCAAAATTCACCGATGTTTTTGCGTGGCATTTTTGATATAAGTACGTTTAAAAAAAAATATGTGTAGAAAAAAAAACACTATTTTTAAATATATATAGTATTTTACTGTTTTTTAGATATATATATTGTATATATGTTACGATATGTGTGTGTGTGTGTGTGTGTGTGAGAGTAATTAAAAACACTATGCAGACTGTTTTTTTTTAGGTACATAAATGTAATTTACACGTTATCATAAAATTTTTTTAATTACATTTAGATGTTTCACATATGACATTTGACTTATAAAAATAAAAGTAAAATGCTAAATACATATATGATGATATCCCACAGATTTATACATATTTTCACACAGAATCTGTAAAGTAATGTGGAAACGACATAAAGACAATGTTTTAACATCTTTTGTATTTAAATACTCATTTCATTATATTTTACAATGCATTATATATGAAGGCCAGTAACACCAATAACAATGACTCTGCATGACTGAAATGATTATTTTTTCTGGGATAAAAAACAAACAAACAAACAAAAAAAACCATTACAATATAATTTAAAGCCATGCTTTAATTGCTAATTATTAGATTTTTTATCTATACATCTTTATCAGTTTTTATTTATTAAGCTACAAAACATATTACACCAACTTAAATGAACTATTCAACAACTAATAAGTGTGAAATGTATCTGTGCTTTTTATTTAGTGTGTTTGGTGATGTTTCAGCTCTCGCTATTTGAAGGGGAGGTGGCAGTTCCTCTTTTCCCTACTTTAAGTTTATTTAACGCATTCAATTTCACAATACATAAGTAATAAATCCTCGGTCGGTTTCCAGAAAGCAATGTGCTGTCAAGTAAGAGTGCACTGAAGAGATGAACCGAAAATAAAGTGCATGCCATTAAATGACCAATTCATTAACTCCATCTTTCTCAACTGAGCAAAATGGATCAATGGAAAGGCTTTTATGGACTTTAAGCTGACTTCTCTCTTTTCATTCAAACAGACGCTTGTATTTCATTTGAACTCGTCTGTTGGAATCATCCTCTTTACTTATACTTTTAAAGCCTGCTACATAATGTTTTAAATATTAGTGAAATGTGTTGATTTAATAATTCTTCAATGGAGAAACGTAGGCTTTTATCAGTTGTTCAGTCATCAGTCCTAAGGCTACACCTCAAAACAAGTCAACAAACAGGTCAATAACACCCTTAAGGTCTGTCAATCAGCCTACTGAACACTGCCATATGGACTTCAGTGTCTTGTTCATTGAATTTAAGGTCACTTTAAATCAAAGATGCTAAACAATAAGCGCTCTGACAGCAAGAGTTGTCATTTGTGTTGTGCATGGGCCTGAAGACCTGACTGTGCATTTTAATGAGACAAGAGGACCCAAAGGAGACCAGATGGCTGGTGGTCATCAGTTAGCCAATCACAGTAGTTCTGTGCTGTTTGACTGAACATATAGCTCAATGCTAGCTATCAAATAAATCCACATGTGAAGCGAGTCAAGCGATAAGACTGAATACGAATATGTTATTTATGACCATAAATTCAGATTCAAGCCACAATGTGAGCTGTGAAGATGAAATTAGGAGATGATTCATTCTGTCACATGGTTCACCACAGTGACAATAAACACTTTTGAACACCGTGGCTCATATATCACAACTTTGGTTCTTGTTAATTGATATTCTGACTGATATTCTGATATCAAGTCAAATCCCTTGTGGAAAAAAAAGTGTGCTTCAGTGTATTGGTGTACTTGTAGTGCACTATAAATCTTAGAAGTATACATTTATTTTTAAACTGGACTTGCAGATGTAATATTACTGAAATAAAAGACCACTTAAGTGCACTTTCCTGACTGTTTCGAAACACACTTAAGTACACTTTTAAAATACCCACTTTGTAATAATGCAAATTAAAAGTTTTACTTGTTAAATCATTATGTTTTAATCATCTCTTGTCATGCTTTAATTGTGATGTGTTGACTAACATACTAAAGCACATTTAAAATACTTGTTTTATTCACTATTACGTTTTCATATTTGTAGATATATACTAAATAGCAACTTCGTAATTACAAATATGTAATTGAAAATATATTTAAATATACAAGCTTCAACAGAAATGACATTAAAATATAGAAGATTTTGTTGACCATAAATGCTTTCCATGAGTGTACTTTCGCCATATCTCAAAAAAAATATATATTTCAATTTAAACTATAATACATTTAATTAAATCACAAATAGCATGCAGTTAAGTGTCTGAAAACATTACAGTCAGTTCACACTTAAGTACTCTTTTTGCTAAATTTGCTAAAGTGTCCTTCTTTGTCACAAGGGATTGTTTTAGTTTCAACATATAATTGTAAAAAACAAACAAACAAAACATTGTGTATATATTATGTAAAGTGTCACGTTTATAAAATGATACATTTTGGATGTTAGGCTGACCATTACTACTACACAGATACATATCTACAAACCATGCAGTACTTGTTTTATTAGTGTTGGATATCATTTACATTACAGCATGAAGTAGTGGATGCAGTTAAAAAAAAACAGTTACTTAACATGTGATTGTTTATGAGGTTACATATTGTTGAATATTTAACATTATGCAACATGATTTAATACTAAATCATTTTTTAGGGGTATGCATGAGCAAAATGCTTTTATTGACACTGAATATTACATTGTAAAATTAATTCGTACTTAAAAATTCTATTTTGACATTTACGTATTTTCCTCTATTTATAACTGATACCAATTGTATTCAATGCAACACATTGAAAATCAAATCAAGAGACAAAGATGAAGGTGGAGAAAGAGAAACACGCCACCTACCTGTACCAAAGGCTTTGGCCACCAGCCACGTGAGGCTGGCTCTGATTTTCGCTCTATTAAAATCATAATGCTCGAAGGACTTGATGGCAGGAACAATGCAAGTGTTTTTCGGGTGTCTGGGGTCGCTCAGATCTCCCATCATCTTCACAGCTGCGGTGTCACATCCAGCTCTCACAACGATGACATCTCTCCGAAGGAATTCAACGCATCAGATCGGACCTTTGCCTTTTGCTCTCATACATAGAATAGATTTTGTAACATATGTGTGTCAGGTCGCTGCTCAAACACACGCTCGGGCTTATTTTCACATCTAACTCGGGCCGTTTCGGTAATAAATGTGGGGTTCTGACCATAGAGCTTCATCCATTCTGGTACCCCAGTTTTTCTCCTTGATGATCCTTCATGTCCCGAGTTAGGAGGTGTCGCTGTCTAAAAACTCTTTGTCTTCTTCAGGACGTCGCCGTGCTCTGGCCACATATTCCCATCTGGATATTTAAGGGTAGGCTATTCTCCCTCTATTCATCCAGCGTCCTGCGGTCTCCCTGCAGCGGTGCGAGCGAGCGTGAGCCCTCTGCGCATGCGCGCTCCGCCCAACACGCCAACAACCCCAAACTGGCAGAAATTGGGACTGTGCAGGAAATATGATCCGATGACATTTTATAAGATTGATTTCATCATTTTATAACGGACAGTCTTTATAATATTCTATCTATCTATCTATCTATCTATCTATCTATCTATCTATCTATCTATCTATCTATCTGATTGACCATTAGTTCCCCAATGTACTGAACTCAAAAATATTTATTCAGTTATTATAAGCAGATAAAATAAGTACAATAGATAAATTGTAAACAGTTTTCTTAGTCACCTTTAATTCTTGCTGTATATACATGAAAACATACATAAATGTATGCTTTTTTATCCTGAAAATTAATTTCTTCATTATATATTATTAACCGATATAATAATATAATTACAGTTTTCTCAGTCACTTTGGTGCATTTCTCAGATCAGAAATTAAATTCTCAAAATTACTTTCTCAACCTCCACATCATTGACAGACAGACAGACAGACAGACAGACAGACAGATAGATAGATAGAGACAGAGAGACAGACAGATAGAGACAGACAGATAGATAGATAGATAGAGACAGAGAGACAGACAGATAGAGACAGACAGATAGATAGATAGATAGAGACAGAGAGACAGACAGATAGAGACAGACAGATAGATAGATAGATAGAGACAGAGAGACAGACAGATAGAGACAGACAGATATATAGATCCTGAAACACAAGGCTATACGGCTGGATAATGTCAGGGCCGTTGTGGTTGATGAGGTATTGATTGATTGTTATTCATTTATTATTGTTTATTAATTTACTGTATTTTGTGTAATGTCTATTTATTTATTGTTTTATTTATAGTAGTTTATGTTTGTATTAATTTATTTATTTATGTTTTATTTATTTACTGTATTTTATGTACGATTTGATTATTTATGTTACAGTATATTAATTTTTGTTTTGTTTTATTTATTTATTTATATTTTATGTATGTATTTTTTTAATTTGTTTCAGTTACTATATTTTATACATTGTTTTATTAATTTACATGTATAAATGAATTTTTGTTTTATGTATTTATTATGTTTTATCTATTTGTTGTTTATTGTTTTTATTTATCGTTTTATTTACATGTTTATTGATTAATACATTTATTTATGTATCATTCTTTTATGTTTTATTGATTATTTAAACATATTTTAATCAGTGTTATTATGAATAGCATTCTCAAAAACGGCAAAGGTGGATACCACGCCGAAGATGAGATTCCAGCAACAGGTTCTTGAGGTTTTGGAGCAGGTCCCGCTGTTGACGTCTGTTGGATTGAAAGCTTCTGTCGATTAGCTTGTTGACAGAAATGCAGTTATAGTGGAAGTCTATGGGGCAGTCTTTGCCCTCCTCTCCAGAGGAAATGGGTTGGTCCTCAAATGGCTTTGCTCCAGGAAAACTATCAACGGCTCAGGAAATGGAGAATTTATTCAAGATTCAAGATTTTTATTTGTCACACACATGGTTATATGGAGAGCATATGACCAGCGGTGAAATGTAAGTAAATATAAATGATAACTCACAGCCCATGGAAATAAAATGACTGCCCCCAGGAAATTGTCAATCAAAACAAATAAATATTGTATATGTTAATGTATAATAATACTATAATATATATTTAACATTTTAGAACAATTGTCCACCAAAAATATTAAAGAACTAATAAATATGAGAGTCTTTATTTAATATCATATCTTATATTTTAGAAAACAATTGTCCATCAGAAATATGAAATAACAAAAATGGTAAATATGTATTCAGGAATACGAAATAGATAAAAGTAAATAAGTAAACACAATTCTTTATTAATAATATATTTATTAATGTAGAATAATTATCCATTCATATTAAATATCAATTGCTAAATACGTTCATATTTAGAAATATGAAAAAAAATATAAAAAAAAAATATATATATATTATTATTTTATCTTGAACTGAAGTGTCCATAAAAATATATTAACAGTTGATAAATATGAGTTCATAAATATTAAAGAAATAATAAAACATTATTTTACGTTACAAAGTGTTTATAAATATTATATTTTAGAATCAGTGTTCATCAGAAATTCATAAATGTGAAATTAAATGAATAAATAAATATACAAATATTGTGAATTAAAAATATAATTGAATATGAATGCCACATATTTGTGGGTTTGTTTTCATTAGGATATTATGTAAATTGTGATTTGTTCGTGTGTGTGTGTGTGTGTGTGTGTGTGTGTGTTTACAGGACAGAAAGCTGCAGTGGGAACGCAACAAAAAAGGCAATGGAAAAAAAATATATAAAAAATTATAACATATTTTATTCTTTTCTATTCAGTTATATTTAATATATTACATCTGTCTGTATTTTGTTTTACATTGAATATTTTTTCATTATTGTGCATTAAAATGAAGATTAACAATGAATAAATCGTGTAACTCTAGTAGACAGCGTCATCTGTTGGTAGTTGAGCGTTACTACACGCCTTTGCGTCAAACACACAACTGCAGCAGCAAGACAGAGGCCCCCACAGATGAGCACAGACACCATGAGGTGAGAGGGTTCAGACTGACATGACATCCGCCTCACGTTCAGCACAGGTGAGGAGACCCACAGCTCATGTGAGCAGAACAAGTGCTCAACGACCTCAAGAGATGAAGATGGAGAACAGTGTTGCTCACTCTCGCAGTTCAAGCTAGACTCTTCCCTTTAAGGTAAGAAATCTTTTTAAACGTTTTTTTTTGTTCTTGTTTTTTGTTGGCGGCATGTTGTTTTTTAGGCAAATTTTAGTGTCAAAATGTATTCTTAAAAAAAAAAATCATACCATGATTTGTATAAAACCTAATTAAAAATCTCTAAATGAAAATCTCAAAAGAGAGCCATATATATATATATATATATATATATATATATATATATATATATATATATATATATATATATATATATATATATATATTGTTTATATATAAAATAAAACAATACAAAAAGCGATAACATAACAAAACAGACAACAAAATAAACAAAATAAATAAATAAATAAGTTATATACATATTTTATTTTTTATTCATATTTTATTTTTTTTGTTTCTGGTTTTTTTCTGTTATTGCATTTTTTTGGTTTATTTAGTAGTTTTTATGTTATTGTTTTTTGTTTTGTTATTTTATGTTGTTTTCTATTTAGTTTTGTTGTTTTTGTTTTTATTTTACTGTTTTTTTGTTATTTCATGAAATGTTATTTTATTATTTTTTGTTACGTTATGTTTTTTTGTTTTTTATTTATTTTCCTTTGTTGTGTTGTGTTGTTTTTAAATTAAATTAAATTAAATTAAATTAAATTAAATTAAATTAAATTAAATTAAATTAAATTAACAACAATAAAACAATAAAAGCTCCAGATCACACTCTATTTTGACTCTGTTCATGACGCAAACTAAAGTAAGCCCCTCAGATCTATGTGCAATGAGATGCTACTTTTACTTCAGCCAACATATGAATACTTTAATGATGTGTTTGTTATAGTTGTAGTTATATGATGATGTTTTCATTTGCACAGACAGAGTTTGTGGAGGAAGAGGAGGACGATCACTGCATCACCAGCCGGATAAACCTGGAGGATTTGGGACTGTACTTCAGCCCAGACCAGTGGAGACCGGCTCAGGGTAACCCAGCTTGCAGTATCTCTGTTTATCCAGTGTCATGATTACTCACAATGCATTCTGCTGCTTACTCTTATACATTAAATAGTGGTGAATTGGATTGCAATATTTGACCAAATACTGCAATATATCATGAAATCTTAAATCGGACATATCTGAAGCTTTTTGAAATGTGCACAACAGTACCAACAACATTTATTACATTTGTATGAAATGTCAAATATGGCACAACAGGCAAGATTTTTTTTTTTTCTGACAAAAGCAGCAGAAGTGCTCTAGCTCCCTCTTGTGTTCAGGTTACTGAAGGAAAGCCTCCAAGATGGCCATGATTACCACACTGAGGACACCAACGCCAAACTGATCCGAGGTCAGTAACGGTTACAGCTCTTTATTCTGTCTGTCCGTCAGCTCTCATGCTCCTCAAGAAGGGTGTGTTTTAGAGCTCTCCCCTAGAGGGCAGCATTTACACTAATGGGACGTCCTCAGTGAATTCTGTTCTGTACTGCCAGGAATTAAAATGTCTGTTTTTTTTTGTTTTTTTTTTACTTATTATTTTTTTGTATATATATACAACAATAATAATTTATAATTATAATATATTTAATTGAACTATTATTAAATTTACATAGTGATTTTTTATGTATATCATTAAGAATGTGTGTGACATAACTGTGTCCAGAGCTGAAAGCAGAGGTGGAGAAGCTCTGTGTTGCTCAGATGAGCTCTCAGGGCATCAAACCCAAGAAAATGAGACGGTTTCAGCAAGAGATCGCCTCTCTTTAGACTAAACTCTCTCAACTGGAGTATGAAATGGCCGAGGCTCACAGGTGAGTGGCTATAAACGGCAAAACTCAGGGTTATGACTCGCATTATACACTGAAAATAAAAGAAAGCGCTGTTTTTCAAATCAAACAGTATATTTGAGGAATATCTAATATCGACAGACTGGATTATGTCTAATGTTAAAAGTAGAATAAAGAAGAAATATATATATATATATATATATATATATATATATATATATATATATATATATATATATATATGTATGTAGATAGGGTCAGTTTTGATTTGATTGACAGCCTGTGATCACTTTGAATAATTTTTATTTATATTGTTCAGCTTATTGACAGTAATCTATACAATCACGTTTTGCGTACTTGCTTTTTAATAGCATAAAAGGCTGAATTGTTACTGTTTTTATTATTATTATTATTATTACAATTTTAATATAATAACAACAATACAATTTAAAAACAAAAAAAAAATAATTTATATGATAAATAAATTTCTGTAAACTGTGTTTATGGAATAACAAAATGCACTTATTATTATATATAAAATATTTGTAAATAATTAATATATTATTATGTAAATATTAATATAAGTATAAAATGTGGGGTAAGTCAGCATTAAAAAAAACTTTTATACGGCAAGGATACATTAATGGATGGCAGTAAATCCATTAATAATGTTACAAAATATTTTTATTTTAAATAAATGCTCTTTTATTACACTTTCTATTTATCAAACAATCCTGAAAAAGTGTATCATAGTTTCCACAAAAATATTAAGCAGTTCAACTGTTTTCAACACTGATAATAATGTTTCTTGAGCAGCAAATCAGCAAATTAGCATGATTTCTGAATGATCATGTGACACTGAAGACCGGAGTAATGATGCTGAAAATTTAGCTTTGATCACAGGAATAAATAACATTTTGACATGTATTAAAATACAAAAATAGTTATTTTAAATTCTAAGAATATTTCACAGTAGTGCTGTTTTTACTGTCGTTCTGTAAAATCGTAAAATCATACTTGTGAGCATAAGAGACTTGTCCTTAAAAAAAAAATAAAAGATTATAATAATTTTACCGACACCAAGCTTTTAGACAATAATGTTGATAAAAATAATCAGGCTTTTTAAAATGACTGTTTCTTCTTGCTTTGATTTTCAGTAAGTGAACTATGGATGCTCATTTTATCTATCAACCAATGGTTAACCAAATTTTTACCGATTTATACAATCAGGTAAACGATTTAAAAAGTCATTGATTTATTTTTTTAATCAGTAATTTATCAAAACATTTTAAAAGGTTTGCTGCATGGTTAAAATAAGCATATAAAAATAAAAGTGAGTTTTTAGAGAAAAAAAATAAGTCGCATATAGGTCGCATTTTATTATTTAAATCAGAAAAAGGCCTAATGACGATGCAAAATGTTTACAAACATTATAATAAAGACTGTAAACATAGCTAGGCTATTTTAGTTCCCCTCACTCCAAAACAAAGCCTTTCAATTAAGTAGGATTCAGAAAATAACAAATGAAAAGGATAAGAAGCTATAGTTATATAAATGACAAGATAAAACGAATTCATTTACTGTAGGCTAAAACGAAACTGAGGCCACAGTTGAGTCTTTCATTCGACACAAAATCAAATGTTTCCATATTCGCAATGTATTTGAATGCCAAAATATTATTTATTATGTAACCCTGTTTTTGTAGGCTACTTCAAATTGTAAAAGGTTTGCTTTTATTTGGGTACGTTCACAATAAAAAAATCTTTGTGCTTTTGTAAAATAGGCCTAAATAAAAATAGCATACCGCTTTCTGCCATCTTGGTTTCCTTTCATGCCCCACAAAAATGAAGCAAAACTCTGCATATTAGGCTACTTATTGCACCCCCCCCCCCCCCCCCGTTTTCTTAATTTATTAAGTAAAAATATATTTCTCGTATAGGCCTAGCTTTATCAAGTTTTTCTCCGCTCACAGAAGAGCTGCAGGTGCGAGATGTGATATGAAGACCATGCTGTGAATCCTCATGTTCTGTTTTTTGCTGCTTTTTGTGCATCTAAAATTAATCCATGGAAAACAAATATTACAGGTCACAGACACTTATTGTTCAATAACTTGTTAATATCACTTGTTGTGAATCCTCATGATGTTTGCTGCTTTTTGTGCATGTAAAATGAATCCCTATCACATACACTTATGCTTTTTAATTAAATTCAATTCTAATTTAAAATAATTTTGTCGGTTAACGGTTAATAATCGGTTAATGAAAGCCGATTATCGGTTAGGAGAAATAACCCAAGATATTGTGAATTTGAATCCTTTGTACCTTTATATCAACCACTGTAACAACAAATGCAGATATTTACAGAAATATTTACTAAAATCATAGAAGAGTAAGGGAGTAACCTGCCTCAAACACAACCTTAGCTTCTCAGATGTTTCTCATTCCTTTAAAGTACAAAAATACGTGGCCTGTAGCCAGATTTTGGAACAGAAAAAGCCGAAAACACATTTCCTGGCCATCCCTGTGTAGTTTGCTGTGGTCGCAGCTCACAGTAAATGAGATGTTTGAGGGGTGAAACATGTTTGGCTGTTCGCCCATCCCGTGACATCAGTGGAAAGCTCGGAAAAGTCGTTTTATTATAATTCCAATTAGTTTTATTGTAATATAAAACTTTGGCACATACTTGCAGCTAGTGTGTTAAAACGTTTTACACATTAAAGACTGAATCGTGTTTTGACTGATGTTTTTAAATGATGTACATATCAAGGTTTTACAATATTTGTGTCATTCAATATGTGCAGAACTTAGAAAGAAAGACTGGAAGAGGCAGAGAGGAGGAAGCGTGAAGAAACCAAAGAGCTGCAGGTAATGATTCACCCCACACTTACAAATAACGGTCAGACTTCAGTGTGAAGGATCGATGAGCTTTTCAAATGGCTTTCATGGCCATTTTCTCTCTCTTTCTTCTTCACTTTGTTCATTTGTTTATTCGCTGTACCTCGTTCAGCACGCTAGCGTCACCTTTAAAGTGGATAATCGGCCACCTAACCTTGTGAACCTGAACGAGGATCCGCAGCTGTCAGAGATGCTGCTGTACATGATTAAAGAGAGCGAGACCAAGGCCAGCAAACTCAAGTCTGTCTGGAGCTCTCATCGTCCACAGTCTACTACCACTCCATCATTCACTTTAAATCATCTTAAAAATGATTGGATTTACTGTAAACATTTAAATTAACAGTTCAACTACTTCTTTCATTATTTACTCACCCTCATTTAATTTTCAAATCTGTATGAGTTTTTTTTTCTTCTGTTGAACACTAAACAAGATAAGCCAAACACTAACCAAACATTTGCTGGTAGCCACTGACTTCCAATGTATTTTTATTGCTATAAAATGGAAGTCAATGGCTACCGTCACCTGTTTGGTAGCCAGCCTTCTTCAAAATGTGTTCTTTTGTGTTCAGCAGAAGAAGAAAAGTACCGATTTGGAATGACATGAAGGTGAGTAAATATTTTGGGCGAATTATTCGCTCAACTACAACTAATAAAAATAATTTTCAGTGATTGAAATATAATTTAAATAAATTTATATTAGATAAAATACCTTAGCTTCAAAATACCTTAGCTGATCCTCCAACTCCAAATGAAGTGATTGAAATCATACTAAAGATGAAGGACACAGCTCCAGGACATGATGAAATTGGAGCTAGTCTCATAAAGAAAGTAGCTTCCTCTATTATTGAGCCTGTAACATATGTTCTCTCTTTGTCACTTAAAACAGGCGTTGTACCAAGAGATCTCAAATTAGCTAAAGTAATTCCCTTGTTTAAGTCTGGGAATTCACATTTATTGAACAGTTATTGACCTATTTCAGTTTTACCTTTCTTTTCTAAAATACTTGAAAAACTAGTTTATAAAAGGTTATTAAAACACTTCACAGAAAATGTAATCTTATATGATCACCAGTATGGCTTCAGAGAGAACATGTCTATAGAAATGGCTCTTTTACAGTTTTTCGACAAAATTACAAAAAATCTGCATGAGAAAAATAATACTATTGGTATATTTCTAGACTTGTCAAAAGCATTTGACACAGTAAATAATAATATTCTTTTAGCAAAATTAGAGAATTATGGCATTAAACATATAGCCTTAACTTGGGTACAAAATTATTTGGAAGAGAGAGAGCAATTTGTTTATTTCAACAATCTGAGCTCAAGTAGGGGAAAACTTTTATGTGGGGTACCGCAGGGGTCCGTTTTGGGACCTCTATTATTTCTAATTTATATCAATGATTTAAGAGTTGTTAGTAAAAATGTTATCCAACTCATGTTTACAGATGTCTTCTATTATCTCATTCTAACATTTTCACATTGATAAGCGTAGTAAATGAAGAATTACAAAATATTTCTAAATGGTTTAAAATAATCAACTCTCTCTTAATATACAAATAACTAACTTCATTATTTTTAGCACAAAAAACAAAGGAGATTGTCAGGACATAGAGGTATCAATTGATGGTTTAAAAATTGGCCAAGTGAACCAAATAAAATTTTTAGGTGTCATTGTCGACCACTAACCTGGAAATATCATATCCAGCATGTTTGCAGAAAAATAATGAAATCTGTTGGTAAACTGAGTAGAGTTCGTTCTTTAATTGATATTTCATGTATGAAAACATTATATTACAGTTTGATCTATCCCCACATTTTGTACTGTAATAGTGTTTGGGGTGCAACTTGCCAAACATATCTAAATAATATTTTATTAATACAAAAGAAATTGTTAAGAATTATGAGTAATTCAAATAGATTGTCATCATCTGCTCCGCTTTTCAGAAAATATAACATTTTGACAATATTCAATGTTAACATCTATTGCATAAATACCTTTATGTACAAGTATGTGTATATGACAAATATTATGCCCACAGTTTTTAATAACTTTTTCATGTATTCTTCGGATGTTCATGCCTACTCCACAAGGCACTGCAAAGATTTTTATCTTCCTTTTTGTAGAACTACAGCCAACCAATCTACACTGAAATACAGAGGGCCTTCCCTCTGGAATCATTTAGACCCTGCTTTAAAGACTAAAACCACTCTAAATTATTTCAAAAGAGAGCTGAAAATAATGTTAACATATCAATAAGTTTATCTTGGTAATTTGTTTATTAAAATGTTTGATGTACTGATTGTATTGTCTTGCTTGATCATGTAATTTTACGTTCATTTAATGAGATTTTGGGGAGGTGGTTTCATAAGACCTTATGGTCTTCTCACTCTCTCATGCACAGAATTTTGTTTTCTTTTTTTCTTCAATGGATTTGTAAAGTTGTATTTCGAATGTTATATGTGCAAATAAACCTCTAGAAAATAATTAATATTAATAATTAAGCAAATTATTATACAAGTTCATTTAAACTTTTAAATAAATAATAATAATAGTATAAAGCTGTTCCAAGGAACACAAAAGAAGATGTTTTGAATATTGTGCTGGTGGTTCTTTTCCATACAACTACAGTGAACGAGAGTCTTTTAAGCTTTAAAAATGATAAATTGCCATAGAAACAAAACTGCTTGCATTTTTGCTGACATGTAGGGAATGTCTTTTAATGTTTTTACATATAACGGATAAATGGCTGATGTTAAAAAAATCACACACACACACACACACAAACACACACATATATATATATATATATATATATATATATATATATAGTATGTAAGTAAATTAAAAATAAAACTATTAATTTAATTTTTTTTTTTTAAATGCTAGTTAATTTAGTCATTATAGTTTAGACATTATAATGAACAGTATGAAAAATGGATGTTCATTTTGAGAGTTGCTGATCTTGAAGTTTTCATTTTAATGTGTTCTACAGTAAATTATTAGTAGTAATTATTAGAAATTGTTAATATAGAAGGTCAAAACTTGTGCTGAGTGGTCCATTCTTAATTTTTCTGTGCAGACTTGAAGAAGAGATTGAGGCGGCTCGGTTGAAGGCCAAAGAGGAGATGATGCGGGGCATTCAGGTGGCAAAAGAAATGGCACAGAAAACGCTGAGCGAACAGAAGAGTCAGTACGAGGAGAGGATTGGCCGATCATGATATCCGTCATGCTAAGATTGTAGAGGCGCTTGAAGCGGAGAAGAGGAAGATTGCAGAAGATCTTGCTCAGGTCGAGAGAAAACGTACTCTTAAAATGACCCAGACCCCTAAAACGGGAACATGCACACTTTAAATTGAAAAGACATGGGGGTTTTCCATCAGGGATGTTCACAAAAGTGTGTTTTTCACCATATTTTTGTTCAATGTTTGCAACATAGCCACAGTGGGATGCCTTGAAGCTGTCTTTGATTATATATTATTAGCACTGATTATCACTTAACTAAGTTCAAGTTCACGTGTGCATTTGGTCTCTTTGTACGTATATAAGTTGTAATATTATACTGAATATATGATGCTTCTCCCTGTGTTGAAGGAAACAAGATGCATTAAGAGCTGGGGGTGAAAACTTTTGGAATTTGAAGATCAAGGTCAATTGTACTTAATTTGTGTACCGGGAAACATACAAGTATCTTCTGTTGCTTAAGAAGGGCAGAACTAAATGGAAAAAATATATATTTCAACAAAATAAGAAAAATTTGGCCATCTTCATCGTGTTCAAAAGTTTTCACCCTCCAGCTCTTAATGCATCTTGTTTCCTTCTGGAGCATCAGTGAATGTTTGAATCTTTTTAAATAATTGTGTTTGAGTCCCTCAAATGTCCTCAGTCTGAAAAGATGCATCTCAAAATCATAAAGTCACTGCTGGAAAGGGTTCAAATATGCAAAGATGCTGGAAAACTGAAGAATCTGCAGGACCTTAAAGATTTTTCTGAAGAACGCTGCTCAGTTTAACTGTTCAGAACAAACAAGGGACTCATGCACAACCATCACAAAACAGAAAGACAGTCGAGGATCATCAGGTAACAGAACACAATATTAAGAACCAAGGGTTCCCAAACTTTTGAGTGGGGTTATTTGAATAATTTCAGCATTTATTTTGTCTTGTGGACTAAATGTTAATATCTTTTATGTACAATATCTTACTCAGGACAGTACTAAATAAAATGTAACATGCATTTAGTATGATCTCTCTTATTTTTTTAAAATTACTCGCATTTTCACAGAACCTGCAAAGGGTGCCCAAACTTTCGATCCCCACTGTATGTGACATGACTTCATTTTTTAAATTTAATACAGGGAGGGCCAGTGACGTCGGCCTTAGTCAAACGGTACAGTCTCTGTCCAAGGCAATTGATGATGTCATCATCGGCGTTCCGTGTGAAATACCTGGAAAACATTCCGACAGTCTTCAGCTTCCATGTGAGAAGAACATCTTGGCCGCCCGAGATCAAGTGCACTTGGTGCTGCAGGCTTTGATAGCAGCGTTTAATAAAAGGACAGATGGAGTTCATACACTGGACACAGACAGACAATTTGTTCTACAAAGGTTATCGCAGCAGAAATCGAATCATCCCTAAAGTTGTGAATTTTTTCTTCAGGCATTAGCATAGGTTCCAGAGACGCCTGCTGGGTGTGATTTTTGGATAGCTGCAGATTGAAGGGGTACTAGTTATGTATATAATTATATTTGGTATAATGTTTAATGTTAAAGTTTACTTTTCATTTTGATGTGTTTACAGGATGTACTCAGGCCTACAAGTTTGTAAAGAAGTGCTTAAGAGAACAACTTAAGAGATTGGTTTCTGTGTATTTTGCAAGTGATCAAGCACCCAAGTCCTTTATAACTCATGCAGAAAATACTTCTCAACATATTTTTGCACTTGAAAAGCTTGCACAAGATTGGGCAAACTGATATTTCACAAAATCATTTGCATGGAGATTTTTAGCATTTGCAGTGGCATTTACTCTGGATCATGTAATTGTTCCACAATCAACACAAATTTATACTTTCAATTATAAATACTCACTGGGACAAGAAGTCTGCTGTTCTGTTTAAACATACTGCACAATTGCATGACTTTTCCGTGTTTCTATATAATTTGTTTATTAATATTTATCTTGATCATAACCAGAATATGTTGGAAAATGTCTCATTTACAAAGTAACATTGTTTTATATTTTTATTTGAGTTGCATTACACATATGGTGGTAGTTATGTGTTGTAGATGTTTTGCTTAATCGATTATGTAAATTATCCTTCATAAGTAAAGGAAACCCACATACGGTTTTAATACGTTTTTATTTTGTTTTATTTATTTTTAACTATATATAGTTTGTAGTAAGTTAAATTAAATGATAATGAGAACTGTTATTTAACTAGATAAACAAAAGGAGTTTAAGGTTTATAAAATCTTTTTTTTTTTCTTCCCTATGTTAAAGTTTATCTTTTTTCAAGTAGCAATATTTATGATTTTAGGTAGCTATAAAAATCTTGTGGTAGCAACAAGATGACTTTATTATTTAAAATAAGTTATGCTAAAGCTATTTAAATTAAAAAATAATGACGTTATGTTAAAATTATGTCATTTGAAATGCTAAAGGCAATATTTAACACACGTTAAATTTAATGTTTCTTGTTATTTCGGTTTTACTACTGTTTTGCTCACACGGGGACAATTTTTTACACCGTAAACAATCATTTAGCCTACATAAATTAAAGATTTTAATTGCTCACAAATGCAAATATAAAAGCTGTGTTGATGGTGAGGGGAGTGGCGGGAACTGCCCTCTGTTCTCGAGCGGGAGCGCGCGCTGCTTCTATGATCTCACTCAGAGTTAACCTTACTTCCTCAGTCACCCACAACACTTCTAACGGAAAGAAGAACAGAGTCAACCGTTTGTTTAACTTTAGGACTATTCGAGATAAAATATCACATTTAAGACTTTACCTCATATCAGGTAATTGGCGTTTTATTCCGTTTTTTACATAGGCTACCCATGAATATTTCATGAAGTAATGCTCTGTAAAGTTTAACTTTCGTTGAAAGTTTTTAAAACTGCTAAAAAAAAAACCCTGTTAAGTTACTGTTTTTCAATAAAAAGTTTCACTTGTGTCATTGTTAATATAGTATTTTGTTTCTTAGGATGAATCTGTTGAAAATTATTTGCTCCAACGTTATTGTAAGTGACCAATAATACAATGTAAGTTACGTTTAAATAGTAACAGTTATGTGGCAAAATGTTAAGTTTGCCTTATACGAATACTTATGGAAATGCCGTTGAAATTGACTCAAATATTATTTTTATTTAATTGCAAACCTTTTTTCCCCACCTCCAAGGTCCTCATTCATCACTGCATGGAAAAAGGTAACGTTAATCACAGCATTCAAAGTGTACGTTAATTGTTTAACATGCTTAAAATTCCAATATAATCACGCAGCACTGTTAAAATAGGTATTAATATGAAATAGATATTAATATGAAAGATACCATCTTTAACTAAAACATTTAAAAATAGAGTTTGAAATCACATGTAGTACAACTAGTTAACACAGAAAGTGCCAAATGCGTTTGAGATTGTGAGATTGTGTTTGTCAATAAAAAATACCGTGTTTACAGTGGAGAGCAGAACCCTGCGTACACGTGACGACTTTTACTTTGAGTACGTGCCAGATCGTCAGCCATGGGACGTTGCCCGCAGCCTGTGCCTCCAGCGTTCAGGGTCTTTTGTGATGGTGTCCAGTACTGAAGGGATTCGAAAGCTGAACAGTTTCCTGCATTCCCTAAATATCACCCAACCCGTATGGATAGAAAGTGCAGGCATGTTTCAATAAAATGGTGAGCAGCACCATATCCCACTTTTCCCAGCATGCCTCATATTCGCTACATTGGCAATATTGTTCTTTAGTAAACATTGTAGGATGTCTTCCAGGTTCTCCAGACATATACATGCTGGAATTTCCAGTGCGTCTGCACCGGGAATCGGTTCGACTAAGTCACAAATTTCCTAAAATGGAAGCGCTTACGGTTTGCGCTCACCTCCAGGTTGATCCCACTTGCCACGGTCTTTCCACAGTCTTCTCATACGCCATTCAGTCGTTCATTAAAGAGTTCCAACTCCAAGCACAAATCACCGAGAACGAACCGGTCCGTCTTGCACTGCTGGTGCATGGGTCAAACACGTCCTACATAACTGGCTTTCCCAACGATGCTTCCTGGCACTTTGTATGCACGAGCTGGGATGGGAATACCGGGAATTGGGTCATCTGGGTGAATGGAGCCGTTGTGGGTTCTGGGAGTTCCCTCAACTCAACCAGTCGTATCGGAGGTGATGGTATTTTCATGATTGGACAAGAACAGGAGAATTACGGGGACTACAACAACGACAAGGCCCATTTTTTGGGGAGTGTTACACAACTGTACATGTGGGATCGTTTCTTGGTCACCTCCGAAATCCAGAGCATGGGAAAACTTTGCTCGGCCGTCCCTTTTGGTTTGTTCTTCAAGTGGAACGAGTCCACACTGGAAATAAAGACGTCCCTGCAGACTTGTAGAGGGAACTCGCCATGTCAAGGTAGAGTCGCTATGTCACCCTCGCGTCTTTGCATAATAATTTCCACTCTCCCGCCAAGTTTTGATTGGTAACCTCTGGCTGGGATGGTTGTAAATATTTCATCCATGCGGTAATGCAGAGACCCACCCTTCAGAATATACTCTTCACATGAGTCATGGACACTTATTGTTTTCTGAAGAGAGGACACATGGTCTTTAAAGACTTGGAGAGATCAAGAACTATGACTCACCATGACATCTTAAAATTGGCAGACTTGAAACAAACTTGGGCTGCCGGCTGCTCAGTGGGATGAATTTACTCAAAGACACCAATTGTCTGCTAATCTAGTTTTTGTTTGTTGATTCTTATAGGCTCCAAAATCCAACTACAAGACCAGCTGGTCATCTCTGGGTTGTGTCCAGGTCTGCATCACAGTCTTTCCATCAAAACCTGTGTAGCCTTTGACCCTGCAAGTGGAAAACCTATTAATAGCTCATGTGCTAAACACAAAGGAAGTGTATGCCTGTTCCCAAAAGGTGATCACCTGCTTTATGACATTCTGAAGCTCTACTAAAGACCCGATGTAACACAAGTAGTGACACATGTTTTATTCTGTGAAACGGATCATTAAAAAATAACAAATTTAGAGTGGGACTTAGTTCTGTCCATTTGTTATTGACTGGATGAAGAAAAGTCTGTTCTACTTGGATGTTATGAAAGTTAATAAAAAAGAAACATATGTATGAATAATATGCTCCGGGACATATATTAACAAAATATAAAATATATAGTTTTCACCTTTAAAGGTTTAATAAGGACATCTCAGCGCTCCAAACCACAACTTAGTGGATTGCAAACGCAAATAATTTTACCGAAATAACAACCTGATGTCCGATTCATGGTAGAATTATCCTTATGAACCTGTCCTTTTTATTGAGGCCATCAAAAAGATTTGTCAAACTGTGAATCGTTTATGAAATAGTGAATCATTTGGTATATTACAGAGTTCACAATGATGACTCTATAATAATTGTTTTATTTTTTTGCATTTTTGCTTAATTTTTTGTTTTTTGTTTGTTTTGCTTTTATCTTTGACTTTATCTTTTGCCCGTTTTTTTTTAATGTTTAATGCTTTTTGTGTTTACATTTTTTTGTTTTATTGTTTGTTTTGTTTCTTTTGCCTATTTGTTACGTGTTTAATGCTTTGTGTTGTTTCATTTTGTTTTTGTGTTTTGTTATCTTTTGCATTTTTGTTTTGTTATTTTTTAATGTTTTTTCTTTTTGCTTTTGTTTTATTGTGTTTTGTTATCTTTTGCATAATTATTTTTTTGTGTTTTATGCTTTCTTTGGTTTCATTTTGTTTTTGTTTTGTGTGGTTTTGTTCTGTCATCTTGTTGTTTTGAGTATTTTTTTTAATGTTTTTTGTTTTATTGTTTTGTTATCTTTTGCATTTTTTTCTTCTTTTGTTGAGTTGTGTTTTTGTTTTGTCCGGATCTCTAAAATGCAGTTCCTTGTGTGTTTGACCACGTATCTTAATCCGGGCATTTTCCTTCTTCATTTCAGAGCAGCTGGTCTTTGGTTTCCTAGAACCTCGTTCTTCTCACAAGTCAGCAATGAGATTCCTTCCAAACCTGTGAAGTTAGACAGAGCCCACGGCTGATTTTTAGATTCACTATAAACATACACTAACCAAAGGATCCAAATACAGTCACTATTGACACAGACATACAATATAACTATCTAATGATCTGATCGTACATTATCCTCCTCTTTCTCCACAGGATACAAATGTGACCTTGTTCCCTGAAAATGATCTGACTCGTCATATCTCCCTCTTGAGTGCCATATTGAGAGTTATGGACAGCAAAGCAGACGTCCTCACACATTCTGATCTTCTGTATCTCACAGAAGCCATCGATAAAGCCACTCAATTCAATAAAATATTCATTTCGACTGATGTCTTCATATCTATGATCCGCAATTGCTTGTAACTAGTCAGCGGACTCATCAACCCTGATATGGCCGAAGAATGGGAGGATTTGATAACACATGGGGTATGTTATGAGACTGAAATGGACTCTTCTGAAACCAAATCCTCTCAAAAAGAGCACTCTTCTATCAAGGTTGTGAATCAGTTTCTTGTATTTTCATAGGCTTACCCTGGACCACTGACAATGCTGGAGAACATTGACAAGCTGCTGTGTATACTGGCGGATGCTCTCTGGATCAAGCGCAAAAGCTTCACAATGTCAACAAAGAACATGGGTACAGGTTTTTTTTTTTGCCTCAGCATGACTAGATAGCATCATCTCTGAACTCTGAAAAATGGGAGTCAATATTTGCTTTCTTGAGAGGTAGAGCAATAAAGATAATCCTAATTGCATTCAAGCACTATTTAGCCATGGCGATTTTGGTTGTCTCTGTTATTTTTTGAATCACAAGATCAACTGCTTCCTCAGATGTTCACCTGGAGCCACGGAGGCTGACGGCAGGGAGCTGCAGTTGTGTGTTCAAGCCCTCGGTTCACGGCGGACAGTTCGCCAGCCGTGATGAGATCCTCATACCAGAGTCAGAAATGCAGCGAGTCTTTTCTCTTGGTGAGATATGGAGGACTTTTGTGTAATTTTCTTATTTCTACAGATAAATGCCATGGTTATATCAGAGGCTAATGTTTTTTAACAGGCCACAAGGAAGTGATGGTTATTCATAGCTACTACAGTAACCTGTTAGAGATGTTGTCCAGACTGGAGGTGAAAACCCATGCTGACCAACAGGCAGTCGAGAGGTTAGCATGAGCCTGATGAAGTTTCTACACCAATATTGATGTTTACATTTGGATTTATAGTTGATTGGCCTCATAATTCATTACATCAGCTCTGGTTTGTTCATGTATTTGTAGGCGTCACACTGGTCAGCTGGCCACAGCAGTGATCTCAGCAACGGTTCGAGATGTTTCCAGGGCAGAAGATGTTCCTGTGTCTGTCCAGTACATCCTGTACACCCTAAACTTACACCCTAAATAATAGTGTACTTTATATACACACACACACACACACACACACACACACACATATATATATATATATATAAATATATATATATATATATATAAATATATAAATGTATATAAAGTACACTATTATTTATAAACATTACTTATTTTAAATTATTTATACCAATAAAAATATATAATATATTTGATATATATATTCAAAATTAAGAAAAAATATGTTAAATATAATTACATTTAATTTTTACTTAAATGCATTACATGATTATATATACATGGGTTTTCTTATGAACAAAAAATGTATACTAATATAAAATGGTACAATATGTAAGACTAAAAGTTAAGTTTTTGCCTGAGAAATGTTAATAAGCCATTTGATCTTTAATATAAATATACTGTCCTGACTGATCCCACTTTCTGTTATAACTCAATCTGTCCAATAGAGGTCACTGTTAGCTCACAAACGCAAGCAAGCCTTACTAGTAGTCTTTGTGTTTATGTGAGGAGTTCTTCTGCAGAACTTCATAAAGTGCGAATCTGATCTCACATTAAAGCCCAAGCCCCACTGTAGCGCAGTAATGGCATCAGTCCTCACATAAACGCTAGTTAACATGTATTTCAGTCAGACTGAGAGACAGACAGAGCGTTAGGAACACGAGATGGTTGTGTTGTGATGGGTCTTTTCCCCGCAGTGGAGTCTTAAAGAGGAGAGCATTCTGACGAAGCTGACGTTTATCGGATCCGGAGCGTCTCTCTGCGCTCTGCTGGTGACCTTGATGCTGTTTACCGTGTTAGAGTAAGTGCTTTTCACCGATGCACTACCTGCTTCTGTCGGGGAAACACTGCACGATGTGCTCTGGCAGCATTCGATTCGCTCTCTTTCATGATGTCTAACTTCCAGCGCTGGGTTCAGAAGGGTCACGACAGCATGCTTGACTCTCAGCAGCACGCCGTCAATAGCGCTCAGTGGAGAGGATGAATAAGTATTGAAAACCACTAATCGTCTAATTAGCGCTCAGTGCCAAATGAGCCTGAAGCTGGAGTTTTATGATGGCTTTACAGGAGAGTTAATTAAAGGGAAGGGTCACACAAAGAGAGGTTCATCAAGCTGCTTTCTTTAAGAGATTGATGGCCTGTTTGCTGCTAATCAGCCATACTGCATCTGGGTTACCAAAATACATACAGTTTGCCTTATTTGTCGTTCTCAAAACGTGTCTGAATGATTGCGAAAAATGCATGTGTGACAAAAAAGTGTTTTGTATTTTTTTTTTTTATAGCATCCCGAAATCAGATCGGACATCAGTTGACAAAAATCTTTTTGTGTCTCTGACTTGTGCTCAGATTGTCCTTCTCTGCAGTGGTGCTGCTGTTCATAATAAGGTTTGGTGTTTCTCACACGTTTATTTGGTAGCATTACATTTAAAATGAGCTTGTAATTGTTGGTATGATTTTTATTATATTTTGAATTAGCTTTTATTTTTATATTTGGAGTTTTAATGATTATTATTTTGTTATAATTTAATTATTGTAGTTTAATTATTTAAAGTTCTAATAATTGTATGTGGCTTTGAAATTTTTATTATTTTTATGTATATTTGTATAGGATTCATTTATTTGTTATTTATTTTAAATTTTCAACTTTATTTCAGTTATGTAACATTACATTTAAAAAAAAATGGATTTAGCTTTAGTTGATAACACAGTCATGCATAAGAATATTTTATGATAAAGTTTTTTTTATATAAAATAATAACAATCAGGTTCCATTTGTTAAGATTAGTTAACTACATTAGTTCAAATAAACCTTTAAAGCATTGTATATTTTACTAATGCATTATTCAAATAATTTTTTTTTAATCTATTAATGGTAATTACTGGACCTGAGCTAACATGGACTAACAATGAACAGTTCTCATTTTATTTACTAATGTTAATAAAGATGGATAAATACTGTAACAAATGTTTTGCTCATTGTTAATGTTAGTTAATGCATTAAATATAGTTAACAAATGGAACCTTAATTTAAAGTGTTACCAAAATAGTCAATAATAAAATAGCACTATATACAGTATATTAAAATTAATATAAAAATACAATACAATTAACATTTTAGATAATAATAATTTAAGTTTAGTTCAGTAATTTTAGTACTTCAGCTTCAGTATGTATTATTATTTTTTTAAATATTTTTTAAAGATTTATTTCAAGTTTTCTTCCAATTTCAGCTTTATTTTAAAATCACTTAATTATTGTAGTTATCAACAACACTGCTGTACACAATACATTTGAATACTTTTTAAAACTGATATAAATGTATTAACAATATTAATGTAACAGTCCGTTTAATCGGAATCAGAAAGAGCTTTATTTCACATTAGTATACACCATGCAAGGTCACGTGTTACAGTGTCTTTATTATATTTAAGGATGACAAGTTCTAGAAACCTTAAACGCACATCCTCTAATGGCTTATTGCTTTATGAAATGCTATCAGGCCTATAATATTGCATTTTTAAAAAGGAAACCAAGTCTATTTTTAGATCAATCTCAGTAGCTGCAGTCTGACATTAGTGCAGTAGCCATATTTGGCGTTGGATAAGCTGGATAAATACACGGCTGCCTTCTTGACCCTTGACCTCCTGCGCTCTGACCTTTGCCCTGTAGGTGGCCTGCACGCTCGTGGCAGCTCTGATGCATTTGTTCTTCATGGCAGGCTTCAGCTGGATGCTGGTGGAGGGCCTGCTGCTCTGGAGCAAAGTAGTGAGCGTTAATTTGAGCGAGGACCGACACTTGACATACTACTACCTGATTGGCTGGGGTAATGTGACTCCGCCCCCAATCTCCTCTTCAGTCTGTTGTACTGCGCAGTTATTGACTGGGTTCAAGAGAACAGGAATGCAGGTTTCCCGTTGATTTGATAGCACTGGATATTCACATGTACTTGATTTGATTTTGCTCTGCTTTTTCTTAAATGACACGTTAAAACTAATAAATTAACATCCAAACTGTAGAAAAAAAATTAACAAACACTTTACCGCAAACCAAGAAAAGAACAAAGCAGAAGCATAGTTTTCAAGCTTTAAGAGGACACGTGTGATGTAGAAATGTGTGTTGTGTAACAGGTCTGCCCGCGCTGATCGTGTCCATCACACTGGCCTCTGCTGCTGGCTCACTCTTCAGAACGGAGTCATATGGGGCTTTGCAGGACCTGTCATCTTCATTATTGTGGTCTGTCTTCTCTTTTATAATCGCAATCATAATAACAAGCGCTAAAGAAAGAAATGAATAAAGGAATGAATGAAAAACAAATGCAAAAATATTTTTATGTATGTATAATAACAATAATAATGTAATAAAATAAATACATGTATAAAATATATAATATAACACTTTTTTAATTATATTTTTATATTATGTATGTTACAATGTGCAGTATTTTTTAAAATAATAATATAGTGTGTTATGTTTGGTATATACAGTTGAATTACAAAAAGCAATTTAATTAAAATTTTTATTACAATTTTATTACTTTAATATATGAGCTTTGTAATAATAATGTAGTAACTATTACATTTTATAAAGTTGATATTGCTTCATGTATTTTTATATAATACAAAAATATACACGTGTGGCAAAATTTACATTTTGTTTATATTTTTTATATATGTGCACTTGTGTATTTGTGTATTTTTAATATATATAATAACAACAGTAACACAAAATAAATAAAACAACATAAATAAATAAATATAACATAAGCTAAATGTTTTTGTTAGGTGTGTTTAATAACAAAATAAATACTTGCACATACAAATCTGTAATATAAAAGGTCTTTATTACACATAAATGTAGGCAAGGCAAGGCAAGTTTATTTATATAGTACATTTCGTACACAATGGTAATTCAAAGTGCTTTACATAAAAGAAAGTAAAATAATAATGAAGAATAAATAATAAGAAGAATAAAACCAGCAATTTTAAAACTTTTACAATTATTAAAAAATGTACTTACTTAAAATTAATTTAATTTATTGTATTTTTATAATTTTTACAATATGCAAATTTTTAAAATATAGTGTGTTTTTTTTGGTATACAGTTAAAAATGCAAATTATAAAAAAATTATTATTTAGAATTGAGTCTTTTACATTAATGTATAAGCTATGTAATAATGTAGTAATTATTTCATTAATATATAATATTTGTGTAAAGTTTATATTGTTGTATTTATTTTTATATAATGCAAACAAATACATGTGTGACAACTAGTAATAACAATAAATAACATATGGCAGTAATGTTTTAATTATGTATATTTCCTAAACAATAATTACATATTTAAATAAATGCATATATACATATATATATATATATATATATATATATATATATATATATATATATATATATATATATATATATATATATATATGTGTGTGTAATTTAAATAACATTTTTAAATAATTTGTATTATTATGTTAATATATATAGGCTATATAATAACAATGCAGTGATTATTACATTAATATATAGAATGTGTTTGAAGTTGATATTTCTTTACAGATTTTTTTATGTTTAAAAAAAATTACAATAAATATGTGTGTAAATAAATTACAATAAGTAACGTGTGTTAACGCTTTATTTTTTATTTTATGCACTTACATATATATGTGCATGTTTAATATTTACTACAATAATGATAATGCTTTTTATAGATTCTAATACTGTGTTAATTATTATAACAACTGTTAAGGTGAATATGATGATTCTGACGCGCGTGGTCTTGATCACCATCACCACATCCAGGAGGAGATCTTTGATGATGACTCCGAACAGCAGCCCAGAAGAGCAGGTCTCCGAGCAGATGAGGTAGGACGGGACGGGACGGGACAGGACGGGACTCTTTCTCATGTGCCACATGGAGGCGCCCTTTCACAGCTGTGCCCCTGTCTGCTCGAGCCCAACTGATCCTAGTCATTCTGGCTTTCTGTTCGCACATTACAGCCTCTTTCAACATCAGATGTTTTGTTTGTTTTTCGGCCCATTAATGGAACGTTTCTATGCCCCCCACCAACCAACCCCCCCCACCCTCAAAAGTAAACTTTCAGACAGCTCGGTCACTGCAGGACCCCGGCGTTATGTTTTTTAAAACCAGGCCTTTATACGATTCTCATGTTGGTTTATAGATTCAGCAAATAACCACAACGCAAATTAAGCTGCCACACGTCCCCAACATTTCGACGTGTCTGGACCTCCGGCATCAGTCGCTGAGGTGGGGGGCCCTCAGAAGGCCCCTGTGTGTGTGTGTGTGTGTGGGACTCCAAGGAAAATCAAACACACGCTTCCTCCGCTTGGCAGGGCCCGCTCGGACCGCAGCTGGTTCGCTTTAGCGGTTACCTGAATAGGGAGGTAATTTTATACTAAACAGAATTAAAAGCGATTTAGCGTGGAAATTGTCACAATGTGAGAATAAGCAGCAGCTCCCGTTGTGACCCCCGAAATCTGTGTGTGTGTGTGTGTGTGTGTGTGTGTGTGTGCGATCATATCTATGCACCAATATAATAAAATAAAGTGTTTTTGATATGATTGGTCTGTTGTAGGGCGGCAGTGAAAGCCGTGCTGGTCCTGTTGCCGATCCTGGGCCTGATGTGGCTCTGTGGCGTCCTGGTGCCGTTCTCTGTGGTCATGGCGTACGTCTTCAGCCTCCTGAACTCGCTGCAGGTAAGAGTGTTTCTGGAGCTGAGGTAAACCGGAGGGAGGGAAGAGATAATTGCTGTTTAACACGGACTGAGAGCATCTGTGTGTGGACTCGACTTTTATCCAGACTTCTGGTAAACGCTGAAAATCTCTGAAAAGTGTCGTCCTTTTCCAGCGTTTCTCTTTTAGTAACTGTCAGAATCTGGGTGAAATTAGTTTTGGGCGAAAGACAGGATTCCGAACAGATCCTCTGTTGCTTCCTTTTCCCGTGAAATCCTCATTCACGGTTGTTGAGCTCGGCTTTAATAAGCTGCTTTGAGCATTCTGGGAAATGTAGATTTATTTAGTAATTTACTTTAGTCATTTCATGTTTTTTTTTTTTAATGAGAAAAAAGAAGTGGTGTGATTTATTATTAATTTTATATAAATACCACATTTCAGCAGGCACTAGATAAAAAAAAATACAGAATATTGTGGGAAGTTATTCAAATATCACATGATCTACAGGTCTGTCCTGTTTTTAATTTCCTGCCGTTTTGTGGAAAATGTGGACAGTGGCTTTAAAAACACAAAGCTGGGTGTTTTAATTTATAAATCTTTTTAATCTTGTTCTGTGCATAATTAAAAAAAATACTCAACAAAAATACTCTTTAAAACGTTGTTTGTTCATTATTTAAATTAATTTCTAAAATACAGTATATTTATTATGAATCCCATATTTAAGCAGGCACAGAATGTTTTTTCTGTGCATGATTAATAATTCTAAAATCGCCAAAAAAAAAAAAAACTTTTCAGAAATATAGGTTCATTTGAACATTTTTTTTATTCACTTTATGACAAATAATTATTAAAATATATATTTATTATACATTTTAACATGAGTCCCATATTTAAGCAGGCGAGTGCAAAATCAAAACATACTAAGTCTGTATTTGTCTTTCTGTTTTTGTTTTTTATTGTTTTGTAGCATTTGAAAAACAAAGTATCATATTTTTATTTATAAATATTTTGATTTGTCACTTTGCGGACGACAAACACTTCTGTGATCATCCAAAATCGTTTTCAGAATTATATTTAGAATCAACGTTGTTCTATTATCATTTGAAATCATTTGGAATATTTGTTTAAAAACATCAACCGCATGTCAGCAGGTGCAAAACCCAAACAGAGAGTACAGATGTGTTTATTTGCATAACACCACGTTTTAGTTTATAAATATTTTTAATTATGCTGACAAATATTTTAGCAGTGCTGCCACTAATCCAAAATGTTCTCGTTTATAGCTACGCCTTGTTTAAAAGCGTCACAGAGAACATCACAGTGTGTGCTTCTTCGATCAAAGAAAGAAAAGTGTGTCGTCCTTTATTGGTTACAAGCCTGTGCGGTTTGAGTCGTGTTTTTGCCATCTCTGCAGCTCCTTAATCAGTCGTTTCTGTAATAGAGCTGTATATATATATATATATCACAAGAAAATCAATAGAGATTTAGCCTGACTCGCATCATTAAACCACACTATAAATAGTGCGTTTTCCACACTAATTAAAAAATGGATAACGGATGTAGGCCTTTTTCTGAAACAAAGTCGCAGTTTAGCTGTCTGCCTCGTTTTCATTTTCTGTTGTTTGTTTGTCCACGTCTCAAGCCGTAGCAGAAGTTGCACATTAAAGGCGTTTGTGTATAAAGTGTCTCCTCCGAGGATACGTCAACTAAACGTGTGTGTGCTTGAAGGTCATACGGTAAAGTTTGTGCAAGTTGTTTTCCTTAGATGTATTTTTATTGCTTTAGTTGATAGCACAAACAATCTTTACATATGGATTCCTGTCTGCTTTCCTGCAGTATTCATGGCTCTGTGCTTGTTGTGTAGCATTCAAGTCAGCGTCTAGTGATTAAACCATAATTATTTGTGTCCTTCAGCTCTGGAAACTGCTGGATCACCAGATCGCTTGACAGATTGATAGTATAAATGAGATTTTACATGAATTAAGTAAGGCTTGTTTTAGATTATTGAAGAAGTTCAAAACAGTGATCTGTATTTTGTACTGTAATTATTTTTGGTGGTGGAAAGAAATATTTATTGACCTTTTTTTTTACTGAATTATTTAAATAATCTTAATTATACTATATAATAATGAGTAAAAGGTTTAATAAAATAACTTTTTTATGTTTTTTGATGCTATCAAAGCAAATATATAAAAAAAATATTGTGGAAAATGTGTATTGTAGTAGAAACACAAAGCAGTATTTTTAATTTATAAATATTTTAATCTTGTTATGTGCATGATTAAGAGTTCTGCAATCGACAAATCATTTTCAGAAATGGCTATTAATTTGATCATTTTATTTTATTATTTAACAGTAATATTATGAAATAGAATTATAGTGTGTTTCTACCTCAATATATTTCTAAATGTAATTTATTCCTGTGATTAGTTTCTGAAACTCCTTCAAGAGCCTTTCAAGAGAAATGACTCTAATATGCCGATTTGCCGCTCAAGGATCATTGATTATTATTATTGTAAACGTTGAAAACACTTGTGCAGGATAATGTTCTTGTGGAAACCGGGATATATTCAAGTTTTTAGGTTTCGTCAACAAACAGAAAGTGTAAAATAACATTTATTTGAAATCAAAATCCTTCGTAACATAATAAATGTCACTTTTGATTCAGTTAATGTGTCTTTTGCTTTGTCTTAAAAAGGTACACACACACACACACACACACACACACATTTTTTCCTAAAAATATATCAAATAAATGTAAACTGGATGAACAACCAGACATTATTGAAGACTTTATTTATTAGGTATATGTAAATAAAACCCTCAGATTTATTAGTGACAGTTAAGTCCGCTCTAATGTGTAAACTATTATCAATTTCACTCCAGGTTTTTGGCTCGGAATCAGTCCAAACAGAAAATGAGTCAGAGATTTTTTTTGGGGGGAGATGCAGGATCCACAGGAAATGGCGGCAGGCCTCTGTGTGATCGTTTCAGCGCTTGGATATTTTGCCAGCCTCTTCCTTTTCAAACGTGACAGGTGAAAATATAACTCCCATGTGTTCAAGACCGACCAGATCGAGCTGTTTTCTCACTAAATTCCACCCTTTGTTTTGCCCAGCTGCGAACAATGACAATAAAACTGTGCGCTCTACTAAACCGCATTGTAAATTCAACCTTGTTAGAAAAACCGACCGAAACGCCAAACTTCTTCTAAAGTTTTATGAAGTCGTTGACAATTCTGGTCAATGGATGTCTTTATGCCGCACGCTTTCAGTGTTTGTTTTGACGTGCGTGGAGAACGCACCGCCGCTGTACCCGGAGTGCTCGAGTCGTTCAGAGCCGCAGACCTTGTGTTTAAGTGCTTCATATAGCTCTTAAATACTTCGGTACGGCCCGTGGTTTTTAAAAGGAAGCAGAGACGGCGTGCGCTCATATGAATGCAGACGGCGTGGGGCGGTGAATGAAGCATTCTAGCATCTGAAGCTGCTTTGATTGAGGATAAGTTCGTAATTTCATTGGCACGGCTGCTTTCTAAGCAACGCCCTTGAACATTTGAAGAATATAACATGCGCACTTTATCCAGGGGGCATAGACGGTCTTACAGTATGTGAAATTCCTGTCGGGATTTTTCTTTCCCTTCCATGTTTCATTGTATTTTCAATAGGCGGCAATAACAACATAAAGCTTAAGCCAGAGGACTTTATTGTTAAATCAATAAAAGGAATAATGTTGACAAGCCTTTTTCATTGGCCGCACTTTGTCGTTTTGAGTGAGGGAAGCAACACGGCAAACAAATCATTGTTATTTAGGGGGATGAGAATATAGTTATGTAAACAAGCAAGGACTAGCTTTATTTCTGAGAAATTAAATCCATGTCAAAAACGATGCATTCATTTTTTGAAGGCTTTTAGCTTTTGTGTGGGTATTCAGCACGACCCATAGAAATGAAAGAGAGATGTTTTGATTATTGCCTAAAGAAGAAAGACTTCCAGTAAAACAGTCTTAAAGCGATACAAATAGTTTGAATATTAGTATTCAGTAGGTTCGGGTGAATTGTGGTTTCGCAAAGAATTTAAGCGCTGTTTTTCTTTTAGAAATGTTAAATGAAATGAGTGTAGCGTTTCTACAGTACAGTACATAGGGTACTGTGAATTCTTTAGGGTTATTTCCTACGGTTATCAGAATCAGTACATAAATGAAATCACATTAAGCATAAAATAGCTTTATTTATATAGTTACTAATGTTTAATTTCTGAAGGCTTTAAAAAAAAAATCTATTTTGGAAATTTCAAAAGCGCTTTTGTCTGCTGTTTTTCTTTGAAGAAATTGTTAAATAACATGAATATTTTTATATTTCCATAGCAAGTTAATTATTTTTATGTTTATTATTATTATTAATAATAAATTGATAATTTTTTGAAGCCCTCAAGCTTTAATGTAATAGAAATATTTATTTATCAGAATATCCAAATGAATGAAATGGAGACTTGATAAACACTTTTTTTGTGTGTGTGATTTCCAGTAAAAAGTGGTAATAGTATTTTTTGAGTAGGTTTAGTAGTAATTAATTATGACGTTGCAAAGTATGTTGAGTTGCCATTTTTTCTTTGAGAAAGTGTTAAGTAACGTTAGTGTAATATTCCTACAACATAGTGCTACGACAGTATTTTGAACTCTTTAGCTGTTATCAGATTCAATACATAAATTACGTTAAGCATAAAATTGCTTTTTTGTGTATATTATCAACTATTAATTAAACTATTAATTTAATTCTGAAGGCTTTTAATGTATATATATATATATATATATATATATATATATATATATATATATATATATATATATATATATAGGGCTGTCAGATTTACTAAATTAGTTATGAAAAAATAACGTGATTAAAATATTTTAATAAGGCAGTTAACGCACTGGCCCCGCCCCCAGACCTGTACATAATCCTACATTTCATACAGTTGACTGTTAACAAATATGATGCAGGGCAACAATGCCATTAATGCTGTTACGCCCTGAAATTTGAGATATTGTGGCAAAAATGCCCCAGTATGTGTTTTTGTCTCATATTTATATCATAGATGACCCTGGACCACAGAACCAATCTTAAGTGATCCCATTCATACAACCCCAAAACTGGCTGATTATTAACAAACTCCTGAACCATACACACCACCGTGTGCTTCTCTATCAGGCTGGAAATAAATAGCTTCGGGTGAGGATGGGATGGGATGGGATGGGGGGGAGCGGAGGTGCTTCATTTGGTCATAAATCGCACGACCCTCCGTCATCCAATCTCAGTGCAATGTCATTCAGAAACTGAGTGCTATCCATTACCCGTATATAATAGGCCCTCCACCATGCATTGTCCATAGCATTATACGCTCATAATTTCCCTCTATCAATAACTTTGAGGATAGAGAGTTTAAAGGGGGTTTGGGGTCACAAACTCGGGACGCACAAGTTTTTTAGGAAGTTAAAGTAAGGTGGATCCTTCAACCAAAGAATGATTTACTTTTTGTTTTAATCTTATGTACTTATTAATTCACCTATATTATTTAGCATAACATAAACTATTTAAATTATTGAAAATACACATTTTATTTCAGTTGGTACTTAAATTAAATGACATTTTATTAGACTTATTGTATTTTTTTTCTTCTTCTAAATGGTCTTAAATTAAAAAAATATAAATGTGAAGTGAAAAGCCCTATTCAAACACCATTACAGCAGTCACCACAAACACCTCCTGAGCTCTTTAACAGGGTGTTTTGGGAAATTATTTTGACATGGATGCACAGGGGTCCACGGGGGGCAACCTGGAAGAGCGCAGTGAACCCCATACAAAGAGACGGGCAGCTAATTTTAAAAACTCTCTGTAACAAACAAAAACAGGACAGGAATCCCTCATTCAAGACAGGTGTCCAGCTCGTCTCTCGCTCCCTCTGGCCTCCATGGTCAGCCGGTCCCCAAACCCCTGGCCGGGGAAATGTTTTTCAAGTCGAATTGTTTAAGACGGAAAACACAGAAAAATGTCTGTTAAAAATTCAGGCCGCTACTGATGATCACAAATATCCTGCTGATGGAGGCTCAGCAAGCAGAAACACAAAGCTTTTAGATCTGATCATAGTCGCAGTTAGCACCCTTCTAGCAGTAGAGTATTGTTTAGGATTTCAGATTTATTCATATTTTGAATCAGATTTTATTTTTTACATTTTCTGTTTTCATTTCAGTTTTAATGAAGATTTTTGTCATCTTCATTTTTAATCTCGTCTAGGTTTTCTTAACTATTTCAGTTTTTATTATTATTATTATTATTATTATTATTATTATTATTATTAAGTTTAGTTATTTTATTGCATGGAATTGAACTAAATCTAAATAAGATGTGTTGTCTTGGCAGCTAGCTGAAAAAAAGTTTTCTTTTTTTTACATTTAATTTCTTTAAAAGTTTTTTTTTTAAAATAGCATTTAATGTTTATTTTTTATTTTTAGTGTTTTTATATCTGTCTAGTTTTAATAAATTATTTCATTTTTATTTATTTATTTATTTAAATGTAGTTATTTTTTTACATCAAGTTAAACTTCATTAAAATGAGAAGTGTTGTCTGTCTGGGCAGCTAGCTGAAAAAAGTTGTATTTTTTATTTTATTTCAAGTAATGCATTTGTTTTTTTAAGAGGACTGAATGTAATTTTGTTTTGTATTTTACCATTTTAAGTAGTTGTTATATATTTAGTTCTTATTAACTATTTTAGCTCGTATTTCTATTTTTTTAAGTTAAAGTATTTTATTACATCAAGTTGAACTAAATTGAAATGAGAGCTGTCTTGACAGGTAATAATGCAATAATGTAGATTAGCATTTTAATCTAGCGTTGAAGTGTGAGCTCGGGCCTACCGCATGCAGCATAATGGCACTCTGAGGCTGGAATCTGGCCAAAAAGCGAGGAATAATCATTGCGAGTAACACGTTTCCTGTTGAGAGGAAAGGGAATTCCACGGCTGTCGCGTTTGGCACCCACCCGCATTTATTTGCTTTATAATTACCTGCCGGCTCGGTGTAGTAATAGTTTGTGTCATAGGAAAGCAAATCACTCTGCTACCCAGGCAGGAGATTGAGGATCACATGACCCTCTGGGAACGACCTCGCAAGCCCTCTTACAACAACACGACCCAGAAACCACTCCGACACCCAAATGACAGCCAAACAATGGCGGCTGATTTATGATTTCAGCTGATATCGGTTCACGTTTGTGTGGATGTCTTTTAAATCTGGTTTAATCTGAGCACTGCGGACTGTTTGGAGGGCTTTGATGTAAACTTTGCAGATAATTAACCAGAACTGGGTCAGGCCGGGCAAGAGAAAAGCTCTTCCTCTTCTTCTCTTTTTTTCATAAAGGCTGTCAAACGCTGATGCCAATTTACTAGTGAGCAATTCGTTTTCTGCATGGAGATGAAATCCAAAATAAACAGGGAATGTATTATTCATGGCCGTGCTCTTTTTAAATCATTATTTCATCTGAAAGAAGTCGTAATTGTGAGGCGTGCTTGTTGTTGACTAGAATAAAGCGTTTTAATCGTTGGTTTGTCTTAAAACACATTCTTCTCTAATTTACAACAAATCAGCCAGGAATATGTGATAAGATTTATTTATTGACCATAAATAAAGGGGAATCCCACTTTTTTCTGGCGTGGAGCAATGAAAAATCTAAATGCATAAATGATAACAAATGCATTTTAAAAGACTGTATTTCTTTCAAAAAGAACAAGTGGGTTAGGTATGATTTTTTTTTTAATTATAATTTCTTTACAATTATTATTTTTTATAATTACACTTACGAAGCAGTTATTATTTTTAATTTATTTGAAAAACTTGTCTGGATAATCAATGTCAGTGTGGAATAACCGGTATACAGAAAACCTTTTTACCATTTTTAAATTAAATATTATAGAGAAGATACTTGTAGACATTTATTTTAACAATATCACATATTTTTTACTTTAAAAATAAATATTTTAAAAAAACTTTCAGTGAATCTTCATGATATTCTTGATTAAAAAAAAAGAAAAAAACAGTTGAATATGCTTGAAAACCTTTTTTAAACAATAAAGTGTATGAAAAATTATTTTGCTTGATAACTAAACCTCTAAACTTTTTTTGTTACTCATTAAATCGAAATAAAATAAAATAACCAAAAATAATAAAAAGATTGCATTTCTACAAACTTGAATTCTGATTTAAATTTTAAACAGAGCTTAATTTGGGTCATGTTAAATCACTTTCAATTAAGCTTCATAATATTCTTGATATATATAATGGAAAAGGAAAATAAAAATTGAAAAAAATCTTGTAAACTTTTATTATACAATTAAGTGTATGATTAAATGTATGACGGCCAAAAAAAAAACAAAAAAACAACAACAACCAAAAATCAGTTTCATCCAGTTTGAAACTATGCAAACTTTGTAAAGAAACTGAAAACAGGAGTAGTTGATGAAACAGTGCAGCCCTTTTGCTCTTCCTGTGTGGCAGGACTGTCGTCTGGTGAAGTTTCCCCTGCTGCCTGGCCCCTAACGGTTGTTTACAAGGATATGTTGATTGGTATTAATCTGGTTCTCGTCGTTTCGGTGGCTTGTGTTAAGAGTTACCCACCCTAGGTGGGAAAAAGCACAGGGCCGTTGACAGCTCGGCACTCGGCCGCGGGGCTGCTCTTTTTACACTGTGCAGATGTGGTCTCCTGCTTTGTTTTTCTAAGTAATTATCGTCATTAAGTCAAAGCATGTGCCAATCATCTGCCTTTGAGTTGGGCCCAGTTCAGGTCGAAAACCACCTTAATGCTTGAAGTGCGTCAAAACTCGACTCATTAGCCCTGGAAAAAAGACAAGTGGTTGAGAGTTTGGTTCGCTGGCAGTTTTGAATTCTGTGGTAGTCAGTTTTAAGGCTTTTCTTCTCTTCAAAACAAAAAGACTCAGGTTTAAAGTTTATGTAGAGGTCAATGACAAACGGAGGTGTGTGTTTTTAAAATGGAAATCAAAATGCAAGTGCCAGGTCTGCGATCTTTGTATTCTTGTCGGTTACAAACATGCATTTTTGTATTTTATTTAGTATTTTTGTTTTGTTTTATTTTAGATATAATGTTTCAAAATGTTTTATCATCAAGGCACACACACACACACACACACACACACACACACACACACACACACACACACACACACACACTCACACACACACACACACACACACACACACACACACACACACACACATACATATATATATATATATATATATATATAAATAAATGAATAAATACATTTAAATTTACTTTGAATATACCTAATTTTTTAAAATAAAAGTTTCCAGATATTTTTTTTTTATCATAAATGTTATAAATCTTTTTTGAATGTTATTTTGCTTGACCCAAATTAATTTAGCTTTTTCGTGAAAAGGTCGAAATGCATGATATTCTTAAACAGCACAGTGAATTTGATCTATTTTCTCACGACAATAAAATGCCTTTCTGCATGTTTGTTACTCCACCACACTGACTTTGATTTACCAGACAAATGGTTTTAGAATATTAGAAGTATTTTTACAAATAAAACATCAGCATTGAATGTTTTGTTAATAATTAAACATTTTTTTTTTTTTTTTTGCTTAGTGTTTTATTTATTTATTTTTCTTTTGTTTTTGTTTTTATTGTTTAGTGTACTGTTTTTTTTTCTTTGCATTGTTTGGCCAGTTGCACAATGAAGTATTATTATAATTTTTTTACTTGAAGCCCCAAAAATTCAGTAAAAAAAACCCAAAAAGCACCATAGGTGATATGTATACAAATGAATATCTATCGATTGGATTTTTCATGTTTTTTTAGTCATTTTGTTCATTCAGTCCAACATAAAATGACAAACATCATAATATTATACATAATATTCTTGCAGGAAGGATATGTCTAGCTAAAATGATCAGGCAATATGAAGACTGTTTCACACCTTTGAGGAGACAGGGTCTAAAAACACAGACTGCGAAAGAGACAAAGACACTGGAAAACCAAGACGAATGAAGTGCTCATGTCGATGAACTACCATTCGTTTTCACTTAGGATTCCCGTGAGCCGTGCTCAACCCTAAACGCATGTGACGTCCACTCCGAGTCATGCTGGATAAGGATTGATGCTCTCGGTGTAAAGTGTCTTAACCGCATGTGGCACGACTCGGGCATGTGCCATTAACCCCCAGCCCACTCCAAGCTGAAGAAGACCACTCCCAGACACCCAGTTAAGATGTGGTTTTTATTGTGCATGAAGCATGATTTTGGTCTAAATCAAATCTTTATTGCTATGTTGCAATATGAAATCTGTTACAATAATATTTAGCTTCAAATAAACTTATTTACAGTACATCAAATTCTGTCCAAATGCACGAGCTGCTCGATTTTCTGCTCGACTCCACGAGATCCAGGTCCGTCCCAGCTGCTCCGTCTTAGCCGTGAGAAGCCTGACATTTTTCTTGCTTTCAGTGGAAAGTATGTAATTAGAGTTTGTCTGAGATTGGCAGGGCGGTCTCATGCGTTCTGACAGCGGGGGCACTCAGAAATGTCTGTTGGATGCCTAAGTATTTTTAATTAAACAGTTTTTTGGCACAAGGGGCCTCCTTTTCTCCTGGAGTTCAAAGAGTATGGCTTTGACCCATGTGTTAAGAGTTTGTATCAATTTTCTGCAAGGATGTTTGACTTGGCCCTTCGAAGCATGCAATGTGAAATTGTCTTGTTTAAAAGCGAATTTGTTTACCATTCACTCTCTTCGGCACACATGTGGCCCATGAGCTTTTGGTGTTTAGTTACTTTGGATTCTTAGTGTCCCGCCTTTTCTTTTTCTTTCATTTTCGTCTTGAACGCACTAAACAAATGAATAGTGAAATGCAGTGGATGTCAAGATTAAAGTTCAATTCTGTGAAAGAACGTTGTCCATTTTTTGGACTTTTTTTTATCTGGGAAAACTGTTAGATTGTACATTAGATAAATCGTAGCAGATATCTTTTGATTAAATTATAAAAAAAAATTACCCTACAAGCTCTGAGCAAAAAATAGCTTGAAGCTCTTACGAAGACTTCATATTTTTATGTCATTTATTTAAGTAATTACATGCATAATTATATGTAATTTAAATAATTGTTATATGGTTTATGCTGCTTATTATGCATATTTTAATATAATATATTTATATATTTTATAGAATATACATGTAATATATATATATACACACATTATATAATAAAATAAAATAAAATGCATGATTATATGCAAGTTATATAATTTTTTTTATAATTTAATTTAAACAGTTTATATATCATAATTATTGTAGTATATAAAATGGTTCATTACAATATGTAAAATTGAAATATAATTATTACAAATGATCATTTATTTGAAAACAAAAATGATCTCCGTTGTGGTGACTTCTTGAAAACTGAACAAATAAATTTGAACTTATTACAACCAGTAAAATTTGAAAACCTTCTGAAATGCTTTAACGTAATGCAAAATCTGTGGAAAACATTGTAATGAACTGGGACATTGTGCTAATTACAAACAAACAATAAATAAATAAATAATGCTGTGCGGGAGGTCAAATTAATGAAATGGTCTGTTTGAACTAGCTTACAGTATAATGATCAAGTGAATCAATTCAGTAAAATAAACGGATCTTATCAACATTAAATCTGACAACACACCTTTAATGAGAGCTCAGTTGCAAAGCTGTGTACACAATGCAAAAAAAAAAAAATTATATATATATATATATATATATATATATATATATAATTTTTTTATTTATTTATTTATTTTTTTTCATTCATTACATGTTTGAAATTCCTCAATCATATCAGCTTTCATGGTTCAGTAGGGATTGTATCATACAAATAGTTTGGCCTTTGAGAATTTGCTTAGTAAACTGTCCTCTGAAATGGCATAATACCTTATTCTATTATCATATTTTTACACCTTTCACAAGTCTGAATATGCGATCTTGTGACGACTAACCTTCAGATGCATCTGAGCATCCATTCAGCATATAACGAGGTATTAAACCTCTGAATAGCCGAGTTGTTCGATTTTATACTAGACAGCTGGGAAGATGCAGAAACGTGAATGTTATAATGATCCCGATTGTTATTTTTTTTTTCTCCGTCCAATTTGAGAGCAGAGAGGGTGTTTCTGCCGTATATGCGGTTGCGCTCTGCGATAGCAGGGAACATCTGTTTTGCGCTTGTTGTTCCTCTTGGCTGCTTCTCAATTGGATTTCCTCAAGCAGGTCCAAGAGCTGTCACCTCTGCCAGGCTCTGTTAGCTATCACCGCCGGACCCTATATTAAGAAGGGCTTTCAGGGCTAAGTTAATAACTCTCCCCGCCTCCCCTGACTGCCTCCGCCGCTCTCTGCCTCTTCTTTTGGCTGCCGGGTGGCCTGTGGGTATCCCTATCGCTTTCATTTTCAGCTTCTCCCTACCTCAAGAGGGCCTTATGTACACTTATTCTGCCCCTGTGTTTCTCTCACCCCTTAATTCACATTTTGGAGAAAGGTACGGTCATGTTAGCGAACGTTATATATAAAGTTAGCAAAGAGGAAACTGACAACGTGCCAACAGACAAGACAGAGCAGTAGGGCTGCACGATTATGCCAAAAATCTAAATTGATGATTATTCCTTGAAATTGTAATTGCGATTATTAATTACGATTATCACAATATACATTGAATGATGTTTATACCATTGTTTGATGCAACTGCATGCAGTATTTTTTTATATGAAAATAAATGATGAAAACACTCTAACTGAAAAACCTTTAGTGCTTTTCTATAGTATTACGCCTCAAATGTCAAATACACATCAGATTGGTTTCTTCTTTTAATTATAAAAAAAGTACAAATATGAGTGGTATTATAATGTTATACTAAAACTAAAACAATGGAAAAACCCTCAAGATAACATGTAGAAAGAAAAAAACATATCTTAAACGTAGGGAATAACATGAGTGGACGATTAATTGCCTCTTTGAACGATTACGTAATTGTGGCATCCATAATTGTAATCGCGATTAGAAATTGTATTAATTGTGCAGCCCTACAGAGCAGGCTACTTTAGATATGAAACAAAGTTGTTGTTTTGTACGAAATTCAATGTGTAAATAGCGTTTTGTGGCTCTTTAATATGTTGTAATGCACCTCATTTCAAGCGACACTTGAACCAAATATATTTTCATATTTACTAGTTATAGCACAAAATAAACATGAATGAACATCAAAAGTAGGGATGTAACTAGGGATGGGCGTTTTCTGCAAATATCACATTCGAATATTTGAGCTCACAAAAAACTAATATTCGAATATTTGTTTATTTAAATTAAGTTTAATGAGACAGACGTTATTTTTCAGCAACATTTATTGTTTCCATCATATTGAACAAGCTTACACACAATAAGCTTGAACATCACACATCTTGTTTTGTAGCTGAAAACCTTTAACAATGCATGCAAAAAAACAAAAGTACAGATTAAAAGCAAAAAAAAAAAAAAAGAAGTGAACAAAGAAAAAACATAAAGCAGCCTGCAGCAATTAGGCTATTGTAGAACGTAGCCTACACTTAACTTTTAAACTTTTAAACTGTCCGCAAATCTTTTTTGCTTTTCTTTCTATTGTTTTACATGTTCTTGTTAAGAAATATGGGCATGTAAACATGATCGGGGGAAAGTCGGCTCCTTAGTCTGTTAACAATAAGGCCGGCCGCGGAGAAAACGCGCTCTGGCGGTACAGACGTTGTCGGGACTCGCAATAATGGTGTGCTAAGAGACTAAGTTTTGTGAAGCGCTTCATGTTTTCGTTTCACCACTGAATGGGATCCTCATCTGGTGGAATACATGGCTCCAGCAAGAACTGTTACCACTCGTCTCGACTGGACTCTCTGTTATCATCGCTGAAGAACTGGCTCAGCTTTTTCCGACGAGTGGCCATTGCATCCTCTTCATCATTGGTGACACAACCACTCGCATCAAGGAAAATGTTCTGATAATGTTCAAAAAATGTTTTTTTCATACTTCTCTCATGTGATCATCGAGAAACCTGAGATGTTTGTGCCGAGGGTCAAGGGCAGACGGAGTTTTCACTGCATTCTCCAAGTTAACTGTGTTTATTCGTTGCTTGAGAGATGCTGCAACAATGTTCTTGAATTCGGTCACTTTCTGTGATTCTTTTGCGCGCTCAAGTTCGTTATTTCCAATATAGCGGTATGCGCGCTCATGATGGAAGCGACGCTGTTGCGATGTGCACGTGTGCGATGTGCCCGTTTTTTCGAGCTGCGTCCGCACCACATCGAATTAAAAACATCTCAACTTTTCAGAATGTCGCAAGCGCACCACGGGTCATGTGACAAGAACTAAACATTCAGCTTCATCCTTTCCCGTAACAACGTTGAAAGCTCAGACAAGATGAAGGAACAGCTGTTCATAGCTGTGTATGTATTGCCATTTTGAAATAAATTTAGTAGCAGAGAAATTTCCCATTTTCATTATGCCCGAGCGCTTTGGAAAGAAGGAGAAAGCGGCACGCATAATGTTTTCCATGCGTTTTTAGGCGCGATATGTGAACGGCCCCTTATTCATTAATTAATTATTTTTGCTTGCATACATCTTCAAATATGCCGTGGAGAATCACAAAACTTGATCAAATTAGATTTTATTGGGAACTTTTTTTTTTTTTTTTTTTTTTTGCGAAATTCGAATATCACTTTTAATTATCGAATAATTAGAGCAGAACGAATATTCGAATGTTCGGCTATCCGTGCACACCCCTAGATGTAACGATTAGCAGTTTGTCGGTAAATCATGATAAAATTCCCCACGGTTGGTATTACCGTTTCATATTTTGTTTATCATTATAACCATATTCGATTGTCGCGATTTGAACAACTTTCGGATAAATAAATACTATCCAGCAGCATAAAGCGCAGTGTTTAGTAACAGTCTCACATGCACACAGCAACTTACGTTAATAAGTACTTATGTTTTGTGTCAAAATCAGCTTTTTCATAAGCGCCACCTACTGGCAGTCCTTTAATAGGAAAGGTGTGACACTTATTCATCATAGCAGCGGCTTTAGCACGGACAGACGCTAGCACACATTATCATTTTTTTTTTTTTTACCTTTTCTCACTTTCTCACTCATTTTCTAATCCCGCTTGCCCCGTCCTGCCTCGTTCCAGGATTTTCAGAGCTGACTGGCAGAGCGTTAGTTTTCTTTACTTCACCAGTGAGTCAGACCACCCTGTGCAGGCGGTGTGTTTATAGATCGGATAAAATTATTTTGTCATTGACGGGTATAATAGTAAAGAGCAAGTGTTACAAATTCTATTCCGCTATTTAATATGTCAAAACGTCCAGGGGTGAAATCAAATCCAGAGCAAGTTCACTTTGTTTCTATTTGGCAATGTACCTTTAATAGCCATCTCCAGGGTGGAAATGATCAGAAACAGATAGCTGATTACACATCATGCTTCGTTTCCAAAACACCAGACGACAACTTTAGAAACCTCATTGTTGATCCGAGGGTTCTTTTGCTGTAACTCCCAAATCAAATCTAGACTTTCAGAGGGCTAACATAACAAGTCTACTTCGCTTTCAACTTTTCATTCACGTTCTCCCGAAGCTCGTTGTTTAACAGCTGGGCCTGGTTTTGAAGCCTCTCTGACATTCCCACCGCGCAGCTGAAAAACGTCTCCGAATTTGATCCGGTTTGGAGGTTCTGCAGTACATCAGCATCAAGACCCAAAGCTGACATTTGGCCCTTTTTTAAAAGACCGCTGGCACTTAAATTAAACGTTGTGTATACAACTTAATTGAACTGTTTTTCTGGAGGGCGTCAGAGACATTAGCAGGTCTCTTAAAAGAGCGTGAAAAGCGTCTTTTTCTCTCGCGCTCTGATTTCTCTTCTTCCAGAGCTTTTTCTGTCTCGTGTTTCTGTAATTATTGCCACATGCAGGAGGTTCTGCTTGACACAAACAGAAAAAGCCTGGATCTCGTGACCCGACCCAGATTGATGCATCAACTTTAGTTTGACAAGACGAGACGTTTCTTTGGGTTTGCTGTGCGTAATCCTAGGAAGATTAAAGTCAGAATGGGTGTCCAGAACATTTGATATTCCATTAGCTGCAGAAGAGTCACTCTTTGTTTGTTGAAGCACCACATTAACGATGTTTGCTGACCTTGGAAACGACGGACTAAAATGGCACAATTATGAGCACCGTCAGGTTTTACTTGACGTATCTAAAATATTTGTAGTTTAGGGACTGATTCTCTCTATTAACTAACTATTAATTGCGACTTTTATCTCAATAAACTCCTAATTTGCTATTTATTAATATTTAGTTATGTAGTTGTTAAGTTTAGGTATGAGGATTAATGGAACTAAAATATGGTCATGCAGAATAAGACATTGATATGTGCTTTACTAATAAATAAACCGTACTCATATACTAATAAACAGACAACTAATAAAATGTACTGATAAACAGCCAAAATGCAAATTCATGCAAATAAGCAACTAATTAATAGTGAAGAGTACTATAGGTCAATAAACTAGTGTTATAAATGTGTGTGTGTGTGTGTGTGTGTGTGTGTATATATATATATATATATAAGTGTTTAAAAAGTGTGCATCGGATACAAGTTAGCATTTGTATAGTGATGCATAATTTCGAACATATTAGCATCGGTAAACAAAAAAATATTGTAATATTATTACTAGTGGATGCACTATACTTTTCTTGTTTGGAAATCGACCAATAATCTGTGACTAATATTTTATATGCAGATTTATTTCTCATCTTTTAAACATGTTCTCATGTTTTTCAAGCGCGTTCTCTCATCACAGCTACTGCTGTGTGAATATGACGCATCAAAATACCGCGGAGACCCGAGGAAAAGCGGGGATTAAAGTCAAAAACCTGACTTGAAATAACCTAACAAATCAATCGGGGCTAAAGCAGTTCCATAAACTACAAATTAAATCACACAATCCTCTAATTTGTGACTACTTATTCTTAAACAGACCTTAATGTCGACCATGGATCAAATTGATCCACCGTGACAAACAGTGAATATATCTGCGCTGTTTAATGCATTTTAGACGTTGTGGTTTCATCTGTAAATGTAAGAAAGCATATTTTGATATATTGTATAAAAATATTGATATATCGATCGATATACTCCTGTATCGAATCAAATTGCAATTGTATCGTATAATTTTTTGAGGTATCGCAAATATCATATTGTGACCAACAATCCAATCTAGATCCATAATTTATATATATATAAAATGCAATTTTTTTTTATCAAGTTCTTGTTTAATAAATTGATTTAATTTTATGCTTCATTCACACCACTGTATATACTGATTAAATAATGGATTTAGCTATATAAACATTAATGTGAAGAATATATTGATATATGTTTGTTTTTAATGTAGACGTACGTGAAACATCTGAATTAGAATTGTGTGTAAAAAAAAAATTATGTCATTTTGTGATTCAAACAGTCCAGAGCTATAATGACTCTACACACACACACACACACACACACACACACACACACACACACACACACACACACACACACACACAGTCCTTTCACCCGAAGCAGATGTTGACAGTCATCTGGCTTGCTGGTGTAATTGTGCATTTTTGTGCGCTTGTGTGTCACACTAGACTCTGTTTAAGATTGCCCTGAGTGTAACCTCAACCTAGCCTTCAACTCCTCTGTAAAGCCACCACACACACCTGATACCCCTCATGCCGTCATCAAAGTCCCCCGCGCTATTCACCAAATTGAGAAATTGGTTCCAAGCCTGAACAGCAAAGGGCTGGTCCTGTTCAAACACGGCTTGTTTCGCCAAAGTGTTTTCCATGGATAAATTAGTCGGCTAGATAGATACTGTTTCCTTTCATTACTGCTTACTAAAATCAGATGCTGTGGACGATCAGTGCATTTTTCCTCCAATACCATTGATGTCACTCCATCCGTTCATCCGGTCAGCTCCATTTGTTCAACCAGCATCATATATATAACAGCACGGAGATGGAGAGCTGCCCCGTTCTCTCTGCCCATACACTGTGTCCCTTTAATCATAGTTTTCATTTCAGTACATTGAAATTTCCCTTACCAAGGACAACGTCATAAATAAAGACAAAAAAGGGTTTTGCGGAGGAAAATTTTGTACCTGCTCGCTCTCTAACTTTTTGTGCATTAGGGGATAGTGCGAAGGGATGAAAAAGACGAGGTGGTCATCTGTGAAAATTTATAATCATTTATTACGCGGCAGGCGGCGAGGCGAAGTAAGTAAAAGCGTGAAGGCGGACATCCATAAAAAGGGACGTGAAGCCCCTAAATGAAAAGCAAAGTGAGTTTCTGTATCTTGTCGTAGGTAATGAGGAGCAAGGGCCTTTCTTCTCGGAGGAGTACAGTGCGTTCAGCGTGGCACACACATTTGAGAGGGATTTATCGTTGTTTGACACAGGATGGTGCAGCCATGAGTGACCTCAACAAAAATATTTCACTTCCTTTTTAGGGGGGAAATGCATTTTTGTGTTGTGTTGTAGACTCCATCTCTATCTTCCTAACACTATTCTTTGCTCAAAGTCAAGTGTGCTAAAATAATTTAAAAAAGAGGAAGATGTTTGCTTGTTTGCTTGCTATATATTATATATTACCCAATATTTATTTAAAGTAATATTTAAATGTATAAAAATGTAAGTATTATTATTATTGTTATTATTATTAGTAATACTATTAAATATGTATTAGCATAAATATGATTCGATATTTGTATAAATAAATGTCTTTGACTACTTTACAGTCAGAAATAATAGTAATGGTATTAATAATGGTTATTACAATTTTTTTTCAACAAATGTAGTTATTATAAAATGTGTAAGCAGATATTTATTTGAATTTATACAAATGTAAATGTATTATTACTGCTATTATTATTATAAAATATGTATTAGCATGAATATCAATAAATATTTGTTTAATTAAATACATATATTTCCTTGACTACTTTACCGTATAATAATAATAATAATAATATTAATAATAATAGTTATTATAATTGTTTTATTTAGTTATTTATAAAAAATATTTAGTTTATTCTTATTATTATTAAATATGTACTAGCATAAATATTAATATATATTTTTTTAAATAAATACATGTAAAATTGTTTTAATAAAAATTTTCCTCGACTACAGGAATAATAATAATAATGTTATTATTATTAGTAGTAGTAGTAGTGGTAGTAGTAGTTGTTGTTGTATTAAATATTAATAATAAATATTTGTTGAAAAATGTAATAAATTAAATACATGAATTCCAGCTCTAGAACTTTATTTTTATTTGCCATTTTGATTTCTATAGATAACAATATTTCTGTATCTGCAGAAGACTTCATGCATTAAGGAAGTGTTAGAACGAGCATGTCCTGATTGTTGGAATGAAATCACACTTGCGAATGCATCTTGATCTCTGGGGTGCCGCGTGTTTTTAGAACACAACACTTGCTGGTTCCGAATGCATTCTGTTTTTAAACAACAGAATTGTTTCCTTATTAGTTTCGTTAGCAGATAATTTATGCTTTTTGTTTGATGTAAAGCAGTACAATCCCTTTGCATACATTTTCACCATTTTAAAGCTGAGTTCAAAAGAAATGTTTTATTTTTTTCCCCCGAAACCCAAAAAACACAATGCATTTAAATGTGCTCCATTTTTCCGTGTTTGTTTTTAGCTCGTCATTAATGAATTAACTTTTTAAACAACTCATCATTATTGTTTTGGTGCCATTTTATTTTTAACTCAATTATATTCTAATTGATCATTTTTCATAATATGTGAGGGATGTTTTTCCCACTTTGTTCAGAACACAATGAAAGCTTATAACACAATAAGGCCCATGATCAAAAACATGATAATTCATTTGCAATACTAAATAGGAAATTGACAGTTTAATGCAAAACAATAAGATGCATACTGCATTGTCTTTTACCCCCCATCACTGGGTATTGCTTCCTTAGAAGAGTCCTGGCTACTGTAGCACAGCGTCAAATTCATTTAAAACAGGATTTCTGTTCACATTTCACTAAATATAATTGACCAGTTCCACATTTTTGTATGTATATGTTTATTTACAACAACAATTATATGTTTATTATGGGATATTCCACCCCAAAATGAAAATGTAGTCATTAATCTCTTACCCCCATGTCGTTCCAAACCTGTAAAAGCTTAATTCATCTATGGAACATAATTTAAGATATTTTGGATGAAAACCTGGAGGCTTGTGACTGTCCCATAGACTGCCAAATAAAACACACTGTCAAAGTTCAGAAAAGTATGAAAAGCATCATCAGAATAGTCCATCTGCCATCAGTGGTTCAACCGTAACGTTATGAAGCTATGCGTATGCTCTTCTGTGTCAGCTGCACAACAAGGATGTGCTGTTTTCTTTCTTTTAAATCGAAGCTGAATACACGTAGAAACAGCGCATCCTTGTGGCGTGGCTGACACAGAAGAGCATACGCAGCATACGGATATGGAGAGACATAGAGGAGAAGTGATTAATGACAAAATGTTCATTTTAGGTTGGAGTATCCCTTTAAGTACTTACGTAAACATATGAATATTCATTTACCTAATATTAATAATAATAATATGGTTATAATACAATATTAAATAGCATTATTAATTATTTAAATAAATATTAATTTAAAGGTGAATATTTAATTATTTATTTTTAACTTATTATTATTCAAATATTTATGTAAATCACTGTTCATTTATTCATTTTAACATTTTATATATTCATTGGTAATGCTGATGATGATTATTGTTATTATATTATTATGTATTCATATTTTTATTTAAAAAATATTTGTCTGTTTATTCAAACATACAAATATAAATTTAAATAATAATAATAATACATATTCATTTCAAGAATATTTGTGTTTCTATTTAAACAATATTACAGATATTTAACAATAATAAAATAAATATTTAATTACTTATGTAAACACGAATATTTATTTAAATAATTATAATGTACTTTTATAATACAATTTTATATAACAATTATGAATTATTTAAACAAATATTTGTATCATGAACATTGTTTTATTAATTTGATTATTGAAACATTTTATTATTATTGGTTTTATTACTTAAATATTTATGTAAATCAATGTTAATTTATTAATTTTAACATTTGTTGGTGTTACTGTTATGAATATATTATTATGTATTAATATTTTCATTTAGACAAATATTTGTCTAAGCATACAAATATATATTTTAACAACAACAACAATAATAATAATACATGATAATTTAAACAAATACTTATCACTCTATTTAAACATGCAGATATAATAATAATAATAATAATAATAACAATAATAATAATAATAATAATAATAATAATAATGCCATTTTATACTTATTCATAATAATAATATTAATTTTTAATATTACATAACAATTCAGAATTATTAGAAAGAGTATTAATTTATTTCAATATTTATTTAAACAAATATTTCTTTGTGATTATCTGATTATCTGTACATTTGAAAAAAATAAAAATAACCTGTGAGGCAATTAAATATGTATGTTCAAGATCATACTGTCTGAAGATCACAGTTTTCAAAACAATAAATCAGATTTTTAATATGCCAGTGTTGGCTCTAGATATTTACCATTGTGGTTTTCATAGACTAGTATACAAAAAAGAATTCCTCTTTATTTTCTCTAATTTCATGATAGATGTCACTGCTACTTTGACAGTAGCTGATAGCGTAGCATGGCCTCATGGGAGATCTGCGGCTCCCCAGCGCTGATGAAATGAAGAGGGCTGGCATCACAGGCAACACAGTGGACATCTGGAGCACACCTCCAAATCACGCTGTCAATGATGATGCATTGTGATCCAGCTGTGGCAAATTGGACGCTCCAAACTCCCGCCTGATTGATGTTACTCTATCACAGCTGTCAGACAGCATTGAGTAAAATAAGCCAATAAAAAAAAGATGCAATCCCAAGATTTTGACGTAGAAATTCCAACAGAAGGAATGTAGACCTTGCATTCGTAAACTCATTAAACTCCACCAGTGCTAAAAAGTATCGACTTTCTGTGTGTACAGTCGAGAACATTTCAGAATTCTAAAATTAAAGAAGCTGAAAAGTGTTGACCTTAAGTTAGTACAACTTTTAATTTCCTTGAAAAGCCCTAAAGATGTGCAACTTTCTATTCAATGGAAATAAAGGAAAAAAATGGCACCTTTTATTTTCCAACCATATGTGTCCTCTTTCTTCACTCAAGGGCAGTTCATTCACACACTTTCAGACCTGGCTCTAGAGTTGAAATGCTTTTTCTTTCATCCTCCTTTGAAGAAAGATATTAAGTGCAAAGAGCAAAATGTGTATAGAAATACATACAGATATGTGGAACATCTGGCTCGCTTTGTTGATTTAACATGTCTTTGCTAATAAGACTAACTCTAATTGAATAATTCGACAAAAACGCCTTCATTTACTCACCTTCATTTCATTCCAAAACTTTTTGTGTTCCTTTGAAGGGATTTAAATCTCAAGGAAGAGTAAATGACGATCTTTTTAACTAATTCCTTACCATTTTGCACTTCTGTATCGCAAAACCCAACCATCGTTTCACATTTTTTGAGAATTCTTTAAATGTTGGACAAACTTTAATTTGACCCTCACCATTTTTTCCTCAACTCGTCGTCTTTTCTTTGGCTCTCCAGACCTGCAGATATACACCTCTTCTCCTGAATAGCCACAACTGTGGAAATAATGAAAAACTGCCATTTTTTTTGATCACCACATGTGCTCTCATTCTGTACATCCAAGGGCAGCCCATTCAAGCTCCCTTTGGTTTTTCTCTCCCTTTATTTATTGTGCTTTAAGTCTATCTATGCCACTGATTGTTCTCCGTTAGCCTCTTTCTTGCTTACTTTCGAGGGAGGAATATACTTCAGAAACCTTGGGCCAAAGTTCAGCGTATAGTGTTACACATATCAGCTTCAGAAATGCTTTTCATACAGTTCTTATTCATTTCAGAATCTCAGAAAGATTCCTAACAACTTTCTTTCTTTCTTTCTTTCTTTCGCAGGGCCTCTTCATCTTCCTGATATATGGAGTGTACAACACTGAGGTAAGTCCGCAGTGCAGTGCATCTCAAGGCTGACTGAGTGAGAGAAATGACATGATGTTTCTGATGGGACCCCCGCCCCGCCAAAGGAGGGCGGATTGAAAGCGAGCCTTTTTTTCCTCCACATGAGCGTCCCACTGCCCTTCATGCTTGGGCTAACTTATATGCATCCAGGCCCACCATTAAACACTGACACCCGGAGTAAAGAGCCAGTCATCCCTCAAGCACATTGGCCAATATTTCACTGCCTCTTTAAGTTTTTAAACTCATGGTCTTCCATTTAACATTCTGACATTAGAGCTCAGCTGCAGCTCAGAGAAACGGATATGTATGCGGGACGCCGCCGTGGAAATGTACCTGCACTACGCCTATTAACATTTAGATGCTCTTCCAAAGAGAGAGAAACTATGGGGATGAATTGGGAAAGAGGTGATTGGGTACCATAATGCCGCCTTGAAATTCAAATCCAAATGTGAACAAGTCCACATATAGTCATCCAACCTAAGATCAGTGTTTAAGCTTGTTTCTTCTTTGTCTGCACTTATGTTTACGTTGATTTTCTTTCTCCATAAATAAGTACATTAATAATTGATCAATAATAACAAAACATATCTATCTATCTATCTGTCTGTCTGTCTGTCTGTCTATCTATCTATCTATCTATCTATCTATCTATCTATCGTATTATTATTCATATTAATGCATTTATAAATATGTAAGTTAATAAGTATGTTTAAAATGAATAAATAGATAAGTTATAATATATTGCATTATATAAAATTATACTGTTATTCATTATTATATTAACTTCTAAAAATCTGTTTAAAGATACGAATTTGTATATAGATAAATATTTGCATATAGGTAAATAGATAAGTATTTATTGTTATAATAATAACAATAATAATACATTTACTGTCTTTAATAATAATACTATAATTACAATAACAATAACAAATGTTAATAGCAATAACATTTAAATGAAATAAATACATGTTAATTTAAATATTGTTTTCAGCAGTAATAGTATTAATAGTTTAAATAACTATATAAATATTCATTTAGATTAATATTTATTGTACTAATTATTTCAATAATAATAATAAAAGTAATAAAAACAACAACAACAACTAATAATAATAATGGTTTACATAAATATATAATTTAGATACATATTTGTACAAATTATTTCTATAATAATAATAATAATAATAATAATATGATTAGCAATAACAACAATACTGCATGTTAAAATAAACAAATAATATTTGTTTAAATAAATATGTATTATAAATATTATTTTTAATAATAATAATAATAAAACATATAGCAGTTCACAATTTTCTGAATGCCATAATGTGTTCTATTCAACTTGTTTTGTGCTCTCAGCTCTGCTGTTGTCTGTTGTAGCAGGTGGGCTGCACTGATTGTGGACATACAGGTGGTACATCAAGCTTGAATTGTTCTGATTGTAGAACAGTTCCTTTAAGAATGATTAATAATTTATTTATTACTTAACAAATTAATTTATTAAATATTAAATAGACAATAATATTCATTTAATGAATTAACATGATCTTAAGAATGATCATTTTAAATGTCAGAGTAGACCTCCGCTTCTTCATCTCCACCCCTGAGTACAGACGGAGCTCCTCTACCTTTTTTCTACCTCTTTAGTGTCTACAAAAGAGGTGTAAGGAGATGGCCCTGAGACCGAGCCCTGTATTGACACAGCAGAGACTCGCCGGTGACCCTCTCCGCATTGTAAAATAAATCATCGCCGCATTCTTGTTTAACAGGCTTTTTTAGTACGCTGGAATCTATTTTCCAACCCCCGGCTCTCCTTGACCTAGAGGTCTTCACAATTTGTGAGAAGCTCATGTCTGCTTGACACTTTTTTTTTTCAAAAGGGGTTTTGTTAAATATCGTATGTAATCATCGTTTTGTGTGTGTGTGTGTGTGTGTGTGTGTGTTTTGTGAATCTAATTTGTTCTTTTTGTGTCTTCAGATTTCACCGTCTGACACCACAAATTCTCGTTTAATAGAATAATTGAGGAGAATGATCAAAGTGTTAGCATACAAAGACAAAACAAGTCACAGAATATTTAAATTCTACCGGGACTATAAAATCAGTTTCGCTCATCTGTACAGTTGATTATCTCAAAGGAAACATGCAAGTGAGAATATATAAAACCAACCATTTGATTGAGAGAGAGAGAGAGAGAGAGAGAGAGAGAGAGATATCAGATTCATATAACATGCCATTTATTCCCAATGTGCACCAGCCATTGGTACATTTTGCAGTCAAATACTTTAGATACCATGTAAATCTGTTTGTTAGCTTTATCTGATGCAAAATTATGGTATAGTTATTTATTGAACATGAAAATGCTTTTAATATTGAAATATGAATAATGCCTATATTGCAATCTCCTGCTTAGAGTAACAGATAATTGCAATTCACTTAATGATGATTTCCCTTTTTATATTTTTCTTTTCATATAAAGTAGATCATTTCACACCAAGAACATATTAAAACTGATCATTAAAATTTGTTTTTATATATAATTTAGTCTGTTTTTAGTTATTAATGGTCATCCCTGTTTTTATGACTATTTTTTTTCCTTTGGCAAAAGTGTCCATTTGCATTGCTTTCATATGAAAGTAATATCTAATGTGTTTTTATATTGAACATTTAAGGCTACATCACTTTAAAACCTTGAGAGGAAAACCGTTAAACTGCTTTTAAGAGCAGCGACTTCAAACCAGTTCCTTTCGATGCTGGAAATGCTGTTTTTTCGAGTAGCTTTCTGTGATTTTATACCTGGAATAAATTGATTTGATTTTCCGTTTCCATTCATTAAAGGTACAGCGCACTCAAAGTGTGGGAGAGGGAGAAAACTGTGTCTGTTTGCAAATCTGACATATTACCGTTGACTCCGAGCTGTCAGAGCTCTTCTGTTCTCTTCATTAACTCTGTCGTCATGCTGATGGGGTTTGTTCAGGACATGTTGGTGTGTGTGTATCTGCATGGCAGCAATAATTTATGACAACAGCAGAGCCTAATGAAGTCATAAGAGCTAATGCATATTCACCAGTGAAGGGCTGGAGCTTGTGCCGCGCTCGGGCTGGGAAATGCAGGCAGTTTTTTTTGTGGTCGCTCACAGCCAGGCTGGAAAATAATATCTAGCAGTCCAGGAAACAGCTGGATTGGATTGTATGATGTGGGAAATACTGGCATACAGAAAATAAAGATATAAACACACACACACACACATATATTATTCATAGTTGCAAAAAAATAAAATGAAGTGTAATGTATATTTTAAGGTTTTACATGTAACATTTTTGTTAAAATAAATGTCAATTTGAATATATAATATTTGAAAAATGTAATAGTTCTTAATGTAGAAATGTATAATGTAGAAAGTTTTGGTATATTTTTATTAATGTAAAAAATGCAAAGTGTATGAATAATGTTTATATATATATATATATATATATATATATATATATATATATATATATATATATATATATATATAGCATTTTATTTATTTGTAAATTAATATAAGTTTTAATGAATTTTTCTTTCATATATATATATATTTTTTTGTCATAAAAAAATACATTTCAGGCATAGCAAATTGGCATTTCTGTGACATAAAAAACATACTGCTAGAAAAAAAGGCTTTAAATTTGATGCATATTTACGAGTTATTGGCTCACGCCACTAAAATAAAGCAGCATGAGTTTATAGTACTGTGTATGTCATTCAGCATGCATCACCTAACACCCCGTTTTTCTCACACAGTCTAAATGTAATTTGTTCTGCAAGGGTGGTCGTTTCCTTTATCGCTTTATTCCCGTGGCCCCCTGTACGGTGTGACAGATGAGAGGTTAAGACGCTCTCCTTACTTTGCCGACTCTACGTGTCACTTTCAGGACCCATTACGTGTGACAAACTGGAACATTTTGCTTGCCGGCACTCATTGACTTTTATGCAATGCCGGCTGTTTGCTTTCTCTGTTCCCAGTCCGGATTGAATTTCACCTTCCTGGGGCCAATACTCATGCGAGCGCAAAGTGTTTGGTATAAAGTATTTAGTACTGAGTCATGACATTTTAACCATCCACCCCCTCCTTGTTATCCACAGGTTCGAAACACAGTCAACAGAATCAAAGAAAGAAGAAAAGCCTTAAATTTCTCCGTAAGTTCTTGCATGTTTGCATGTTTTCTCGACTACTGGAGGCCTATACTCTTTATATAGTGCAAATTTCATAGCGCAGTGCATGTTTTGCCCCTGGTCCTATTTCACACACCCACTCAGGCCACCTCAATCCAGCCAATGTCAAGCAGCAGCCCTGGGTTACATGTTTCTAATCCTGTGGAAGCTCGTCCCTTCACATTAAACTGTCAGGCCAGTATTTATACGTGAGGCCTCTGTTGACGGAGATCACTTAGCTTCACCAAAGCGGTTTAAAAGTAGTTAATAGACACCCCACCCCCCTTCAGCAAAGCACCTCACCTCCAGCGGTTCCTCTATGAATGGCCACATTAACTCTCCTCCGGGCTTGTCACGGTTTATGGCCTACGGCAGTTTGTCCCGCTCGGCCCTTGCCGCGCGACCAGGTCATTGAGAACGGAATGAGACAATTTCTAAAGGCGGATTGATTTTAGAATATGGCCCCCTCCCTCTTCCCTTTGACCCCCCTGACAGGCCCGACACCGTTAAGACTAGGACTTGTAAAAAACGTCTGCGGCCCCAAACGCGAGTGCCAGGTAGCAGCTGATAAATTGTGGCGGGTCGTATTAGCAGTGGGACCCTTTAGTGCTCTCTGGGCAATTTTCCAATTTTCGAAGTCCACACGATGAGATTCGCTGGCCGCGTGTGGCGGATGGTTTTTTAGCTAATGCCATTTTGCGCCATAAATCTAGAGGTGATATACTGTATTTTGTCGAATAGCTTCAGTGCTGGACGGGGTCCAGAATGGGATAGGAAAATGTACTCTTCTTTATTGGATGAGAGCAGTGGTCAGGGAATGTACTGACTTCCAATATAGGGTTGATAATGTACAGCACATGCTTTAGATGGATGGGTTTTTTGCCTGAGGGAACCCTAACGATTTTCTAACTCATCGTAGTGTAAACTGATGTTTATTTTTGTAGCTGTCTACATCTCAGAGACTTCCATAGCAACCACTTAGAATGCTCTAGCAGCCGCCCAGAGCTTATTATCACTGGCCTAGCAACAACCTAGTAACAGCCTAGTGACTACTCTGAACACTCTAGCAACACTGTGAACAGGCAACGACCTACTGAGTTGTTCTGACTGTTTGCTTGTCAGTTGTCCTGTCTATTTCCCATTCTGTCTGTCTGCATGCCTGTCTTGTTCTGTCAATTTGTCATTCTGTTTGTCATTTTGCTTGTCTTTTGGTCTGTCTGTTTTTTGTCTGTCTGTCTGCTTCTCTGTTGATTTGTCTGTCTATCTGATTGTCTGTTGTTCTGTCTGTTTGCCGTTCTGTCTGCTTGTCTGTTTGCCGTTCTGTCTGTTTACCATTCTGTCTGCTTGTCTGTTGTTCTGTCTGTCTGTATGCTTGTCTTTTGTCCTGTCTGTTTGCCGTTCTGTCTGTCTGCTTGTCTGTTGTTCTGTCTGTCTGTATGCTTGTCTTTTGTCCTGTCTGTTTACCATTCTATCTGCTTGTCTGTTGTTCTGTCTGTTTGCCGTTCTGTCTACTTGTCTGTTGTTCTGTCTTTGCCATTCTGTCTGTCTGTTTGTCTGTTGTTCTGTCTGTCTGTATGCTTGTCTTTTGTCCTGTCTGCCCTATATGCTTGTCTGTTGTTCTGTCTTTTACCATTCTGCCTGCTTGTCTGTTGTTCTGTCTGTCTGTCTGCTTGTCTGTTGTTCTGTCTGTTTACCATTCTATCTGCTTGTCTGTTGTTCTGTCTTTGCCATTCTGTCTGTCTGCTTGTCTGTTGTTCTGTCTGTCTGTCTGCTTGTCTGTTGTTCTGTCTGTCCTATATGCTTGTCTGTTGTTCTGTCTATGTCTGCTTGTCTATTGTTCTGTCTGTCCTATATGCTTGTCTGTTGTTCTCTCTGTCTGTCTGCTTGTCTGTTGTTCTGTCTGTTTACCATTCTATCTGCTTGTCTGTTGTTCTGTCTTTGCCATTCTGTCTGTCTGCTTGTCTGTTGTTCTGTCTGTCTGTCTGCTTGTCTGTTGTTCTGTCTGTCCTATATGCTTGTCTGTTGTTCTGTCTATGTCTGCTTGTCTGTTGTTCTGTCTGTCCTATATGCTTGTCTGTTGTTCTGTCTTTTACCATTCTGCCTGCTTGTCTGTTGTTCTGTCTGTCTGTCTGCTTGTCTGTTGTTCTGTCTGTCCTATATGCTTGTCTGTTGTTCTGTCTATGTCTGCTTGTCTGTTGTTTGTCTGTCCTATATGCTTGTCTGTTGTTCTGTCTTTTACCATTCTATCTGCTTGTCTGTTGTTCTGTCTGTTTGCCGTTCTGTCTGTCTGCTTGACTGTTGTTCTGTCTATGTCTGCTTGTCTGTTGTTTTTTCTGTCCTATATGCTTGGCTGTTGAGTCTGTTTACCATTCTGCCTGCTTGTCTGTTGTTTTGTCTGTCTGTCTGTCTGTCTGCTTGTCTGTTGTTCTGTCTGTGTCTGCTTGTCTGCCATTCTGTCTGCCTATCTCAATTAATCTATCTCATGTAATCTGTCTATTGTTCGGTTCGTCTGTCTGCCTATCTCAATTAATCAGTTTTTCTGTCTCGTCTGTCTTTTCTGTCTTGTTTCTCTCTGAATTAGTGGTAAGGATATTACACTTTAGTTTTAAATCAGGCATCTACTTTCTCTGTTATTCAGTGAATTTAAATGATGATGCATTGAGTCTAGTAATTATACTGATGATTTCTCAAGGATTTTTACTACTGCAGTCTTCATGAATGTAGTTACTGTAAATGGGAGATAATTAATATACAGCGTGATATTAAAGTCCAATTTGCTGAACAAATTTAAGCCTTATTAAACATCTCTCTCCTTGTCTCTATAGTTTTTGTTCTTGCCATTCTTGCTTATTCATGAGCTAGACCAGTGCTCCCAGGGCGCTTCATACCAACTGTCGCCTGACCCGTGTGACCTCACACTTGTACATACTGTGGCAGATTGCTTGAGAAAAATAAAGCTGTCAGTTGCACCGGCCAAATGAAAAACGAACGTGCTGCTATTCTAGCAGGGTCTAGATCACTGACAGCCCTGAAATATAGATATAAATTGGAAGCAGATTAGTTTTTTGATCCTAATTCAAGTTTTGACAAGATATAAGACTGAAAAGAGAGAGATGTATAAAACATATAATGTACATTTCCTGTTGTAAAATGTGCACTTTTATGATATGTTGATATAGTGCTAGGTTATGCATTTACTTCTTTCTGAGAAGAAATAAACGTCTTCAGACACAATCTTAACCAGCGCTGCATGTCAAAGCCCTTTATATGTCATTCTATGAGGGGTAAGGTTGTGGGTTTTCACGTCCGAACTATTTTACATTCCTGTGAGACTTCTGTGGATATTTATTTTGCGGTACCTCCATACATGTCTGTGTACTTTTTGTTCATGTATCATGTAATGCATATCTACTTGGATCTCAAACTTGATGTTTTTGACATTTAACATTAGTTTTTTTTTTTTTTTCGTATCCCTACCAAATCTAATGCACATAAATATGCATTTTCCTTTTTTTGACAGAACTGTGCCAGTTCCAGGCCCTCCAGTTCAGTGGGCAGTTCTCGGCCGGCCAGCTCTCCAGTACCAGGTGTTTTGAACAGGCAAACAGTCACCTACTCCAGCAGCACATTGACCCACAGCAACAACATCACCCAGAGTTACGACAAAACAAGTGAGTCGTTGGTTTATTTATCAATCAACCCCAAAAAACCGAAGCATCTTTGTAAAGGTCGATTGGCCAGCTTAGGTGATGTACTTGTATATTTGGGTGTGTGCATATACGTGTGTGTATTTTCAAATGCCAATGTGTTTATATAAAGCAGAGCTTTAAAAATCTGTGCTAAATTATGCCGAGAGCAAAAGTAGTGATTGGCAAAGATGGTGAACTCTTAAGATGACAGGCCTGTTCTGGGGTTGTAACGTTCTCCAGACACCGAAAAATGACAGGATCCGATCGCCTTCTCTGACCCCAGCATTTCAAGACTGAATCGTAAGTAATCTCAAAGGGAGTTCATGCAAGTGAGAGATTTCGCAAAGAGAGAAGGGAGGGGATGAAGGAAGTTATTTTGTGAAAAATAAAAAACATGACATGGCCAATCAAAGAGCAAAATCAGACACGTGCACTAATTCATTTTGATTGGCAGCTGGTATTATCCAGCCCGTTACTCAAGGTGAATTTGCTCTGAGAGGAATGAAATGGCAGTTATAGCAGGCGTCGCACGCACAGACCATATGCATATGAAGAAGGGGCTGTCCCGTGCATATGAGCGATGCAACTAATCATCTTGACGAGTCTCGCCAGGAGTCTCGCCGTAATCGGTTGCGATGATTGAATATTTGTTTTTAATGCCGAGCAATTTTTTAAACCAGTCAGCCAGCCACACGACTAAGTGCTAAGAGGAAACATTATGTATAATGTAACCAAAAGCAAGAGAGCCTCTCATATGCATATGAGCCCAACTGTGAAAGGCCTTGTGTTGTAACAAATAGGGCTGAGCCCACAACAAATGCTGCTGTATGTCTTGATTGTATATAACTGATTGTTGTGTCTCTTCAACCCAAGGTCAAGTAATTCTCAAGTGTGAGAAAAAGCGTTTACGTTCACTTTTGATCAATTCATGTCTTCTCATCCTTTGAGGCAATGGTTTCAATCCGCCAATTACGAAAACAAGAACATGCTATAAGCAAAAAGGAAAGCAGGAAAGGACAAGTGCTTAGTTTTGTCGTTTTCCTCTTTCACTACTTCATCTCTTTCATTCTGTTACGGTGTATCGTTAATACATTCACCCATAAAGCTGAAGGTCAAGGGGAATAGGACTATTTTGTATGCTTTATTTCCTATTTTTTCCTCTTCTCGTCCGTCCGTGAATAGGTGACCTCAAAGGAGTTACAAGTCAATCAAATGGCTGCAATTCTCAAAGGTCAACTTGAAAAGGTTGATGAAAGCAGAAAGTTCATTTCCACACTCTTGTCTACTTCTAAAACATACTATAAGACATACTGAAGGAAGTTGCGAGGCATAAAGTGACAAAACTTGAGGTCAGGTAGTAGACAACTAGGATAAGTGTTGGGTGATTCATTGTCACTTTTGAATGAATCAGATGAATCGATTAAAAAGGTAATGTTACCATATTTAGATGACTTTATTCCTGAAATGAAGCATTATTTCTAATTAAAATGTGCTGTTCTTATAAATGTTCATTGATATGCATGTTTTGCAGAATTCAAAATGCTCATCAATTTGATTTTACTGTTATTACATTAATATATAATAATTAGTGCCCTCAATAGATTAAAAAATATCGAATTTCGAATTGTATAAATATCGAATTGTTTCTGAAAATAATCACAAATAATCCCACGTAATAATGTAGTTTATAAAAAATACTTTTACATTGCAATAATTTCACATTCAATCTTCAAATTCTTGTACAAACAACATAAAGACAGTTTATTTTGAATATTTGTGTAATGGCACCATTTATTATACTGAAGGCCAATATCACAGGCTACAGCGCACACTGGAGCATTTCCACGCTCGTTTGTCTCATGCCTGGCGCTGAGGCGAAGTTGGAGCGTGCGTCTGAAATGTCTCAGGTTAGTTGTGGTCATAAAGACATTCTGCGTTTAAATAAAATAACGGTTCTTGTCAAAAAAAATAAGACCGAAACAGCAGTTGTGAGTGGGGTGGCCAACCCTAGCTCCTCCCCTGCGTTAATATTTTTAACACGTTAAACTGAAAAAATGTATCGCCTGCATTACCGCTCTGATTTTGACCGCACTGATAATAATATGTGTAAATGAAAATAGAAAAAAAAAACTAAAATAGATAAAATTACATAAAACATTTAATAAAATAAAACATAATAAAGGCTTGCTGTTATAACAGCGTTTTGGAGAAATCTAAATATTTTTTGGTATGTATATATACATATATATATATATATATATATATATATATATATATATATATAAATTAAAATAAATAAATGTAATTAATAAATTAATTTTAATTTAATTTAATTTTATATATATATATATATATATATATATATATTAAATTTACTTTTCTCATTAAAGCTTTGTGTTATTACAATGTATGGCAGAAATCAATACATGCACATCTATCTATCTATCTATCTATCTATCTATCTATAGATGTGAATAATATATAAATGACAATTTAAGGGACAAAATATAATTTTTAACTATTCTTATGGTTTGTGTGCACCAAAAGCAAATCTAATTATTTGTGCGAGTAGAGTACATACAAAATGAATACAAAAACATACGTAGACACAAATTCGGGTGACAAATTGGGTAATGCATTTGCAACGGACACACAATGTATGCCTCAATTGCGTTTTCTGTGCAAGTTGAAAAATTTGTATGACACGTTATTACCCAATCACCGAAGATGTCTAGTTTGACATGTCCAGTTTTATCAGAAAATGGAAGAGAGCATTGCGCAGTGATTTTATTTTATGCGTGAGTGATACGAAAAAGACCCTGCGAGTAATCTAGAGCAATAACGTGAAGAGAATATTCACTTCGTGTTTTAGAGTGCGCAAACCATTGCAATCAATTTGACCAATTCTTTTTTTCAGACCAAATGACATATGACATGTGATATTGCTTCAAATGAAACTTTTAGATGACTAAAGTGATTAGTCAGCATATGGTTGTGTCAGTAATTTGTTGTTGCATTTCTACATTTTCAGCATTGGAGATGTAAGTTGGTGTCACTACTAATTGTAACGATTCGTTTATGTTGGATGTCACAACAAATGATTGCATATCAACCTCTATGGAAACGCAATCATTTGTTATTGCATACCAACATGCAACGTTACGCAGCAGCGTTTAATTCGTCCAGTGTTACAAGTGGATCTTTAGCAAAGTTGAATCCATCTGTTGTCATCCCCACCTCCCTCACTGACAAACTCTCAAAAAGATTGACAACACCTGACCTTGAAAACTGAGTAGTTTCACATTTTATATAAGATGTTGTTTGTTGTCCCAAATGAAGACCATGTCATTTGATTGAACAAGCTGAATACACAACTACATATTGTTCGTATAAATACCTAAATAAACAGATTACAAAAAAATATGGTAGTAGTTAGATAGCTGTTTACATTCCTTTCTCTGAGGAAATAAAAAAGCCTCTTCTCATTTCCCTCATTTTTAACTCTTTAACTCCACCGATAAAGCTACTTATGATTGTGCGTGATTGATAATAATGATTTACTTTAAATCTGCTTTAAATCTGTTCATAATTCAACCCGGTGTGTGAGGGTCTTTGTGTATCTGTGTGTGTGTTGGGTGATGGATATCAGCGATAACAAATTGTAAGGAAAAGTTGAATTTGTATCTGCTGCCTTATACATATGGCTCCAGGTTTCGTGGTAATAGGATCTTTGATGGATGGCAGCCCTCTTCGGTCTCCCATTTTTTAGGAGATATTTATTTATTAATCTGTCTCTTTATTCAGTCAGATCATCCCCAGCGGGGTCACTGTCACACAACCACCAGCATCAGTTTTTTTCCGCTTTTTTCATCCTTTCTTTTATAGTTCATATCCAAAGTCACTTATGTGCATGTCGGTCAGCCGAATGTCACCCTTCTGCCCGCAGGTTAATGAAGGGTAAGTTGTCCGACTCATCTTGGAGCTCTTGTGGGCCAAGGCCTTCCTCCATCTCTCCACCCTTTTCTTAATTCTCGACACATGTCAGATGGACGCATGCCCTGTAGGCCTTTTCATGTGTATGGAGTTCTGACATCAATTGCCCCATATTTATATCGCTAGCCAAATGCTCCTGGACTTATAAGGAGACGTGTGTCTGTCTATTCATTTATGATTTTAAATACAGATTTATTCTATGTCCCATTCCCAGTTGCTCCAATTGAATAACTTTTCTCCTTTGTAGGCTAAATCTCTGTTACAGAATCCAGCTAGGCACAATCTGTGTTGGGTAGTAACTAGTTACATCAGGGTATATACAGGAATCATGGAGTTCAATTTAATACCTTTTAAGACCTTTTTAAGACTCGTTCCATATCTTTTAAGACCTCGTCGCCATTCCAAGTTTGAACTGGTTACATCGGTGACACTTTAACTTATATTTACTAGGCTACATATTGATTGTAAGACAGCACAATTAAACAGACTTAACTTTTGTGATAACTCCTTATAAATACAACATAATTCAGAAGGGTGGGAATGAAGCACAAGATAATCAATTGAGTGACTAACCAATACACCCAAGAAAGTGTCAGTAGCACTGCACCTGATCGTGTCTGAATGACCATGGAAGGTAAAATAATGATCACAACTATATCATCATTTTAATTGTGCATCTCAAGCCAATGCCAGTAAAAAATAAAAATAAAAAATAAAACGCCCAAAGTTGCGCAATTATCATGTCCCAAATATAAAAATGTAATACATATTCTACAGTCCCTGTTATGCACATATATCATAAACAGAACTCAAATGCTTCCTCTTAGTGTGGCCCAAAACATTTAGCACAGTTTTATTACAGGTAGAATGCAAAATGTTTCAGTTCAAGCATTTCAACCAAATGTAATTTATTCAATATCTCAAACCTTTAACCCACTGGGGAAAGTCAACCCATGGCAACAGTTTAAAAGCAGACTAATTTCGTGGACTTACAACAACAACCCCAACACGAGCTGCAGAAGTCAGATTTGACTGATCCCGGGTCAAAAGTAAGGAGAGATGACTGACAAGATGTTGGAGGATTTACTCATCAACAGATCCCGTGCTCATTGACAGAATTTCTTTGTTCGTAAGATGTGCACCCTTGGCGGGAGCGAGCACGTAATCGTGAAAGTGATCTGCGACTGCGAGTGCGCATTCAAACAGTAACCCCTCACAGCTAAACACAAGGGATTTAAATACCCAACATAATGATAGCGGCACCCTGATGTACTAATATTATATACAATTATTAGAGTGTTTCTCGGAAGCGGACACAAAAATTACGGGAGCGGATGGTGAGCGCAGTAACAGAGGACGTCAATCTTGAGGGATTCCATAAATAAACCAGACATAACCCCACTGTTCGGAAAAATATACATAATGAAAAGATGATGCAAAAAGTATAATACCTTGAAAAATGGCATTTAAGACTTTTAAGGGCCTTAATTTCCTCTAAATTCATTTATCAACATGTAATACTTTTTAAGATCCCTTGGACACCCTGTACATAATTAAATTACACAAGAAATGTGTCCTTAAATAACAGTTACTCATGAAAATGTTAACGATGAACTGTTTTATTTCTTATTTGGGTTTATGCATAGTATTTTATTTTTTAATATTGCAAAGATTTGTTTGAAAATGATTAACAGTTGAAAGCATTAGAAATTTGGAAAATTAATCAAAATGCCCAAATGTAATCAGTTACATTACTTTAATAAAGTAAATGAAATGTTACACTACTAATTACATTTTAAATAGGGTAACTTGTAATCTGTAACCAGTTACATTTCCAAAGTAAGCTTCCCGTCACTGGTGACATAATGTTGTTCAAAAAAGTTATGTTTTAGGAATCTAAAGGCCAAGTCCATATTTCATGTGCCAAATGAGAAGTAAATTGTATATTTTTAAATATAACGTTGATTTTGTATGAATACAAATGAGGCAAAATCATTTGTATTGCATGCAATTTTTGTGAAAATTTATTTTATACAAATAGTAATTGTTGTGGTTATAAAACAGTGATGTGTTTATAAAACAGTGATAACTACAGTTTTATATAATTAATATTTTATTATAAAAATTATTTACAATTTAAAATACACCAATTTAATAATAAATTATAATTGACCCAATAATTTATGCTATTATTAGTACTTTTTAGTGTAGCTACAGTATTAATATACAGTATATAGTCATTGGTTTAACAGCATGCTAACATCATGTTCTTTTTTAAACTGTGATTGTTACTCGGTGCTGAACACTTTTTTTGAGTTTTACACAAATGTAAATGTCACCCTCAAAATTAGTTTTGAAACAGTTTGCTTCTATTATGAGTTTCTATCATGCTTAGAAATGAGCTCACTAGCTTTTGGTACGGAGCTAACAGAGCTTATGTTTAATTAGTATTCAATTAAGTTTCACTCCAATGTCACAATCTCTCAATACTCAATCAATTGTCCACACCATTGTGCAATCTGCCAACTCAGGTAAACACCCGCCAGGTGTCACTTAATCCCGCTTATGATGCCGACCGGACCTTGTCCCTTTAGGGGTGACCTCCTCGAGGCCATTGTGTCACACCCCTGTCCCTAAGAGAGCTCCCCAACAAGAATCACGGAGGGGGGTGTTTTAAAGGGTTGGTGAGGGGGTTGTAAAGGTAGTATGAGTTTGAGCGTCAGGGTGGGGGTGACAGCGCTGGAAACCAATGGTGCATCAAGACACTTCTACCCCGCCACGGTGGCCATAGATCAGGGCAGCACTGCTGGCGGACCGGGTGAGGGTGACAGGGGAATAACATCCCTTTCTCCTCAATCGACAGGGCCCATAACTCCTGCCTCCCCAGGGACAGATTGAGAAAGGCAATAGCCAGGGGCTGTGAAGCAGAGATGCTTGGGAGAATTGAAAGTTAAAGAAGCAGGAGTGGAATGTGGGCCCGCTCTTGCAATCTTCTATCATCTTTTTTTTACCACTCCCTACCACTGAGGGAAATCATTTTTCCCAGTTTTTCTAGTGCAAGTCCACTGCGTACTATAACATTATGTGTCTTGCGCAATTTAAATGCATGCCCGAGGACACAAGGAAAGCGTTGGGAAGTGTACTTCCGCGGAATCCCTTGTTTGTATGCCATCATGTAGACTGTGAAGGCATGCAGGGATAGTGCTGTATCAGGACCGAAGCCGAGCACCAGCCTCCTGCGCCAGATTTTATAGCCTGATCAATTTCCCAGTGGCTTATTGAATGTCTTTTAAATGGCTTTTTTATTTTCAATTATAACCTACAGTGTCTCGTCTGCCACAATGGGCCAACATTTGCACTGCCGGATAATTTAAGACCCTACTTTAGGAAATTATGCATTTTATATCGCCTACATTTACTATCCCCCACCCAGCGACAATAAAAGGCAAAGTAACCGAATGGATTTTTGCGTTGTCGTTAATGATTGCGCTGGTAAGTATTTGTTTGCGGCTAACTGGCACATCCACATATTGACGAATGAGCTACGTGAACCGTCCACCTTTATGGAGATTTATATGCTTATTAAATCGAACTTGCTTTCAGATGCCGTTATCAAGTTGATGGAAGCAATAGCAGATTGAAGTACCTCTGGCGAACGACCCAAAGTTAGACAGGTGCATCGAAGTGCCCTCGCCCGCGTCCCAACCAGCCCTCCTTATCCCAGGCACGCCAAGCAACCTGAAGGTGAAAGAAGTGCTCACCGGAGCTCATTGGAAAGTAGAAATGACAGTAAATTTTTCAGCCTCCCTCTCCCTCGCTCTTCCATGAGATGGGAGATCTTGTTATAGCAGTCAGGATGAGAGGGGGTCAGGGCAGCAAGCCGGCGTGCGCCTGTTGATGATTGAGGAAAAGAGGAGTAAATTCATTCTGCTCTCGGCACTTTGTCAAGTGCCAGTAGCTTACCGTTGAGAGCCAGTCACCCATCACCATGTTACGACCTCAGAGGTCAGCGGCGGGCTATAAATCAGCGAGGAGAGAGGTTGCGGTGATGCTGCAGAGTCGAAGAAAGCTGATGCGACTATTGCCTTCACCGTACCCCCCCCCCCCAACTTCCACCCGTATTAAGCCACGGAACCAAGGCCTGCATAAAAATGATGCCCAGCCCTTCACCACGTGTTGCTACTAAAAAAAACCCTGGACTGCATGGAATAAAGTATTCTGCACCTTTACTTGATTAGATTGTTTATTGCGATGTGGGCTACTTTCTACGATGTGGGCTACTAAGTGCCCTCATTCTGCTCATGCAAACTATTGATTTTTGTTCTCTATAATGAAGGATTCCATAAGTGACACTGTTTTTGATTACTCATGACAAACCTCCTTAGAGTATTAATTAAAACGGCAGCAGATGTGCAGGTGTGGGAAATCATTAGAAAGAGGCCCCAGTCTGTGGACAAGTCCCTCTCCCAGCATGCAACGGCTCTGCATGGCAAATAGGATGCCTGAGAGGGAACACGCATCTCGCAAGTTCATCTTGAGAACAAGTACCAAAAAAAATCCAAGCATGTACGCAACATGAATGTATTTATCTGGAAGACTTCTTGGATGGTTTATCGTCTCCTGTTCGTTTTTTTCAAGCTGAAACTCTGGATTGGTACACGTGAATTGTTTCGCTTAAACAAGGTTGTCAGAATTTCGACAGAGCTGTGTTTCTAACGCCATTCGACTGGACGATTCCAATGCAAACAATGGACAAACGTCAATACGATGGTTTCCTCCACTCTTCATGTTAATTGATATATCATGGAATGATCGATTTCTTACGCACCCATGTGCTAGTGTTTTTCTCCGGCGCACTGGGAGAGAGAGCCAGGAAAGGGGATCTGGTTGGTCAGCTCCTGCTTTCAATATTTGCTCCTATTAAACTGCGATTATCCTGCAGTGCCTGGCTTCTCTCAAATTTGGAGAAAGAGAGAGCAGGCTAAGACTTCTTTTTTTTTTCAAGAAAGTAAAAACTTCCTGACAGCTCTGAAGGTTTACCAGGTCTTCTGAAATTATTGAATACCTCATGTCAGCTCATTTATGAGCTATATATATATTGACGTTTGCAGATGTAGAATCTAAAATCATCTTGAGGAAAAGGACATTTTAGGAAACTTTTTTTTTTCTTCGATTACATATTTCCCAATAGTCCCTTGTACTATGAGACTTCACAGGACAGATATGTAGTTAACTTTTAACATATGTACTTACATTTTTATGAGGTGTTGTGTATATTATTTGTTGATGTTTCACACTATAGCTGTTACTATAGTTTCTTAAGTGCAACAGATGGCGAAAGTATCCTTGGTCTAATACATTTGATAGCATGCATTTTCTCTGACATTTCTGAATTATTCCTCACAATGTTGAGTTTATATATCCCACACTTCTGACTGTTTCACACAATTCCGAGTTAATATCTTGCATTTCTATTTTTTCACCACTTAATAAAAACAAAGTACTTGCGAATTTTATTTTATTTTTTTGCAGTTGTGAGTTTGTTGCACAAGACTTTTTCTCCCAGAATTGAGAGTTCTCGCAATTCTGAATTTATGTTTCACAATTCTGACAAAATGTTGGAATTTTGAGATGGGCCACAATTACGTTTTACTTTATTTTTGTTCTGTGGCGGAAACTGCTTCCATCATTTCTGTCCAGTTATGAGCTATGAAAATGTCTTTGCACTCTAGAGTTGTGCATATTTCTTATATATATATTTTTACAGGTAAAAATCCAAGTATAATTTGGGCTTGGAATACTTTATCTAATCAGTATCCAAGATCTGTTCATAACATTTTGGTCACAAAAAGAATTCTACTTCTCAATCATCCAGTAGTAAAACCTTAAAATCATTGCCGCCAGAGCCACAATGTGATCTCACAGAAGACCACACTATAACAATAATAGCAGATAAGAAACCACGCAAAACTGAGTTTTTATTATCGGTTGAGCTCACGCAGGTATTTCTCAGTTTCTGCAGTCTTCAGATATCTGCCAGTATGCCTGCCTGATCACAAGGAATTGAACAGATGGTCCAGAACTAAATCCGCCTCTGGGTTTTACACTCTGTTTACCTTTAGCTGTTTACCTCAGCTGGTACTGTTTTGTCAAGAATACTTTGAGATCCGGGCCAGTGTTGAAACCTTGAATTTTCTTAAGCGCTGATGTCAGACAATAAACCATGTGTAGAGAAAGTAACAGAGCAATGGCAAGTGAGGGAGCATTTTAGAAACCTGTTTGGAAACAATCACAATTTCTTCTGTTGCGTTCGTCACTGTCGCAAGATTAATTTTTTTACAGCCTACGTTGTCTCAAGTTTTTTTTTGCTTTTTGGAGCTTAATGAAGGTTTTATTTTCTCCCATCGGATTGTCTCTTCATAGAGATACTTGATATCTCAGAACAGCCTGGAGAAGCTGAAGCTTGTGTTGCTGAACGCACACTGACACTTCCACAAACTCAGTTAATAGACGTTTTGACACATCAGATTGATGGACTCCTTGAATACGCTGACCTCTCTCCTCCGGACGCCCCTTTCACCCCCCCTCTCTCCTTTCAACCCTTCATCCCTCCATTTCCACCCATGTAGATGAGACCGAGATAGATGAAGATATTTCTGATGGGCAGCCATTTCATAGCAACAGACCAAATGAGTTCTGGCTGTCCCGGCCCAGCCTCTTTTGCAGAAGATTAATCCTGTCGCAGGACGCTCGCCGACCGTGACAGCCGTGTGTGTTGAAGAGGCTATTATTTGGAGACAGAATTGAGTTTATTTACTGAAGCTAAGTCTGATCAAACCTCCCTTTGGGAACATACTTATAATATTGGGAACATACTTATAATATTGGGAACATACTTATAATAATGAATTTTAATTGTGATTAATCGCATTATTGTCTGTGATTAATAGCATTGTTATGCACAAAACGAATAATGCATTCAGAAGTATTGTATTGTGCACTTTTTCATTTAAAAGTTGGCCTACTGCTGTATGAACAATAGCGTAATCTTGGTTTGCAAACATTTTCAACAAATAATGTGCTTTTTATTGCAACAGGGTTTCCCACACATTGATTTATTTGTGGCGGGCCACAAATATATTTTCCAAAAGGCTTTGTGTCTTTATTGAGTAAACATGAGCACTGCACTCATGTCCCCCCCTTCCGTCCCCAATCTGTCAGAGTTGAGTTGGTCCACGCGCAAATGTGTCATTTTTTTAACGGCTACAGAATTTGAATCAAAATGGACAAACGTCAATCGAGTGGTTTTGCAAAAAGAAAGTTAAAGAAAGACAAGGACGCTAGATGTTTAGACGCTTTTGAGGTGTACGCCTTTTGACTGTCTGTCGCTTTTGAGGTGTACGCCTTTTGACTGTCTTTATACGGCCATGCACGGGACAACATTTGATGTGCGGGAAGAGACTAGTGTGTGCGGGACGCAGGAGAATAATCAGGGTGTGCTCACACTTGGCACTCTTAACCGTGCCGGAGCACGTTTGACCCCCAAAGCCTGGTTCGTTTGACTAGTTTGATTGTTCCATTTAGCAGTCCATTTAGTATAATCTATTATAACCTGTTATAATCTATTTGATGTTTTCTCTGTGACTTGCTCTTTCAGAACTTCTTTCCAATCTTCCTGTCAATGCGTTTTTTCTCCATCACGCAGTGGCACAATTGTAAGTTTGCACATACAAAGAGATCTATTAATTTTTGGACTGTAAAGTGGAAATATGACAAAGCGAGTTGAGTCTTCTCCACTTACGTAAATGGAAGTCAATGATTGTTCATTGTGAGGAACACCATTCTTATCTGACTACTCACTTCAGTAGTAAGTGACTCTTGAATGAAGCAGTAGCACTGATGCACAAAGACCAGTATATATTCAGGACATGCCGCTCACAGGCCTAATGTCTTAGACTCGATGCGTATTACAAAATGCCCCAGATTTATAGGCCCTCAGAGACCCCACCAATTGGGGACTGAGCCCTCTGGGATGGGAGGCAAAGATTGCGCTCATCCCCACCATACTATCATAGCATCTAAACACAAGTCGGCCATAAATTTGAGGAATTTATGCCACAGTGGTGTTGTTTGTCTTTTTTTTCTGCCGGCGTTTGATAAAGGTTTTAAAAATATAGCTTGTACTGTATTGATGTGCAGTGATGGATTGTTTCTTTTGGCTGGACGGTTGAATAGAAGAGTTGCACCCAGTTTGATAAGCATTTTCCAAGTTGCAATTGGTGTTTATTTGTATCGTCTTGCAAATTTTATCCACAAATCTTTTTGTTTGCCTCCTTTCTTGTCATGTGACTTCACAGGGCGTCTGTCCCTCCCCTGTGTCCACGACAACTTAAATGAAGAGCTGCGATGTCCTGACACTGGTGTCCACCTCTCTGGACAGGTAAGGCCTCACTGTGCCCATCTATCAATAAGGATCCAAGGTTATTTGACATCTGAAAGAAAATCAATGTGCTTCCTGCACAGTGACACGAAAATCATACCAAACCCTTTACTTCAGCTCAGAAATGTGTACCAGTGTCAGTAGGTCACTTATTGTTCTTATTTTTGGTTATTATCAAGCAGTTACGATTAAGCTTGTAGCAGTGTTTTTTTTTTAATGAACAAATCTTTCAGTAGTTTCTCCTTTTTTGTTTTTTAAGAGTCATATTTAATACCAAAAACACCAAAAAATCATTTGATAAATTGGCTTAGTGGATGATTAAGTGACTCGCTCATAAATAAACAACAAACAAATCATTCTAATATTCCTCCCTTTGTTAAAAATCTGCTATTTTAATACAATTTTTTTTTGACAAATTAGTTTAGTGATTGATTCAGTGGCTCACACATAAATAAACAAACAAATAAATAAATAAATACATAACTGATATTTTAAATGAATGAATTGTTCTTAAGTTCCTCCCTTTAAAAAAAAAATTCAAATATTAATAAAAAAAGGACAATATAATGAATTGGTTTAGTGAATGATTTAGTGATTTGCTCAGAACTAAATTACAAACATATCTTGTGAATGAATCATTGTAAAGTTCCTCTCTTTTTAAAAATGTTTTCAAACCATATATATATATATATATATATATATATATATATATATAAAACGATTTGGTTTAGTGAATTATTTATTTACGTGTTCATACTTAAAAAACAAATATTTTTTAAGTAAATTTGTCCTTTTTTAAAAATATTCCAATTATAATACCAAGTTCTAAAGTTTCTCCGCTTTTTAAAAATTAATAATTTGCTCATGATGTACACAACCGGCATGACGTGCTTTAAATTAGCAGAAAGAGTCAATGAATCAAGGAACAAATCTGAATAAATCAAAAGAGTAACTAAGTTGAATCAAAATCCACACTACTTGTACACTGTTACTATCAAAAACTTTTTTTTAAATCAAATATTTCATATAAAATCCATCATCAGATTACAGCATGTAAAACAAACAGTATTTTCTAGTTCAAAAGAAGGATTTTAGTTATTCTTCAACAATGTTGGCGACCTGTTATTGATCTGAAGTGTTTTAAAATCACTTTTTTTATTTATTTATTCATAATGAAGAAATTGAGAATTAAGAGAAGACTTAAAAACATGGTCCACTGAGAGAAAGCAGAGTTATGATCAAGGACATCAGCCCTCTGGTGGCCAACAAAAGAATGATGTCCCTATCTGTTGTGTCAGACAGCTTGTTTTGTTATTACACTTTAAACTTCTGATTGCATTTCATAAAATGACTTCCCTCTCATTATGTGATACTTCAGCTTCACATATTTTGTGTTACTTTGGGTGGTCTCTGTCTGATCTGAGAGATATTGTGTTCTGATCAGTGCTTTTCCCTTCTGCGTTAACTGTAAACAGAAATCTAATTCTAGAATATCTATAATTTTATTCACACTTGAGTCTTCACATGGAAATTTCCAGATTCCCCGTGGTGTGAATCAGTTTGAAGTGTACACAGTGCATGAGGCACCCCGTCACGGTCAAGGTCACAGGCCTGGGCATGCACACGCCGTTTCCTGCTGGAGAAGTGAGGAGAGGGGGCGGGGCTTACTGATAATTGGCAGTTTGGTGTGAACCGGCACTGTGTCATCGTGTGACACATCCCATGATGCAAGAGTCATGATCACTCTCAGCTGTGAGACGGCAGTCTGTTCACACTCCTGTCCGGCTCTGAGACCTCCACATCTTGATTACATCTGACTCTCAAAACCTCTTCGCTGTTTCAACACGTCACCTTTTTAGTTTTACTCTGTTTTATTGTTTTATTGATTGTTTTTTTTTCTTCCAATCAGGTTTTTTGTTTATTTGTGCGATTGGTTTTATTTTACTTTTTCAACATAAGTTGTTTTGCATTGCTTGAAAAATAGATAAATTATTTTTATTTATTATTGATTTTGGTTTTGTTGTATTGATTTGTTTTGCCTTTTTGTTTTTCATATTCATTTTCACTTTTATTTTTTTAAACACTTCACCCTTTAGCTAATATTGGTAACAGATTGCTCAAAATTAGAGAAAATATTTTATTAATTTTCTTTCTTTCTTTTTTCTTTCTTTCTTTCCTAAAAAATAACAAACTGACAAACAAACAGGTTTTTCAGACAAATGGTTTTGGGATGCTGAGAAATTATTTTATTTTGTTTGATCTTTTATTTTACTTTGTTTGTGTTTTCTTTTTTTATTGTATTTGTTTGTTTATTTTATTTTTCTTCAAGCATGTTTCACCCCTTTGCTAATGTTGCTTTGTCGGGATGCTCAAAATTTTATTTCATTTTATTTACCCCTCTCTTTTTTGCATTTTTATTTATCTATTTACTTTTTCCCCACAAACACTGTTTTTCACACTTAAGTCACTGCTTTTTGGGGTTTTTCTTTTTTGACAATATTAATTTTTGACAAAATTATTACTTTCATTAAAGTATATAACTTATTTATTAGTTTTTGGAAGTATTCATCATGGCATTATTTGAGCCAGAGGAGGACAGGCGGACAGGCGAGTATGCTCTTAAATGTAAGGGGAGCTCTCTCGTCCTCAGTGCTCTGTAGCAGGTGGCCCAGTCACAGCCCCTGAACACGGACTGCAGCGCTTCTCCAACCTTTATGAACTTCCGCCAGTGTGTCAATCACTAAGAGAGTGGCAGGGCTTCCTGTTTTGGCCGTGTGAGGTTACACATCCTGGCAGGGGAGCTGCTGTCAGCCACAGGACCTCATGCTGCTCGTGTCTCCCACACACACACACACACACTCCAGCCCCACAGGGATCTCCTGACTTGCGGTCTCTCCACACACCAGCGGAGGTGCTGCACTGATTCCTGTTTTACTTCACACCTGCACAGTGCTGTCAGGACTTCTTTCCCAGCCACACGAGAGGTCAATCACGCTTCGGTCAAAACTAATTCAACATTTTTTTGTGCCAAAAGAAAGAAAACAAATCCCTGGTAGAGAGGAAAAAACTGCAGAATGACAAAAATGAAGCGTTTGTCAGTAAACACCTGAATAACTGTTAGTCTCGAAAATATTTGTAAATTAAAATTTCGGCCTTGTTTGTTGTTTTTCCTTCACATATGTGACCCTGGAGCACAAAACCAGTCTTAAGTCGCTGGGGTATGTTTGTAGCAATAGCCAAAAAATAGCCAATGTATGCGTCAAAATTATAGATTTTTCTTTCATGCCAAAAATCATTAGGATATTAAGTAAAGATCATGTTCCATTCATTGAATTGTTTTAATATCTACTGTAGGTGAATATCTAGATTAATTGACTAGATGCTCTCCAGTTTTTAAAGTCCTTCTTTGGAAAAGTTTCTTTGCACAAAATGTTCTAATTTACTGAACATCGCAAGCTACGACAGTGTTTATGACGTTGTCTATCATTTCTTTCAAATAACAAACAGTCAGTCTTAAATGTCCTGGACATCCTGAGATGTGAAAAACAAGTCAAGTGATCAGCGTCTAGTATATGACTGATTGACTCTCAATCCAGATGCTGTTTAGCAGAAACTGACCATTGAGTCTGTTTAAACCAGCCTTCGATTGGTTCAGTGAGGCCTAGCTCCTCAAAGAACTGCTTCAAGAGTTTCTTTCCTCTAAAGATCGGATTACTGCTGTTGCTGATGAGTGATTGTAGTCAACATGGATCGGTTCTGCCTCTTCTTTTTTCCAAACCCTGTTTTCCTTGAACTTTACTTTTTTAAATGCATTTTTAAATATACATATACATTTTTATATGTGAATGGATTTATATTCATAGTTGTTATGTCTGAATGAATATTTTTGTTCATTTTTTAATGTTAATGTTCCCGTGGCTCAAGTGGTAGAGCATTGTGTTAGCAGTGCAAGGTTGTGGGTCCAATTCCCCGGGAACACGTTAGGTAAAAATTGATAGCCTGAATGCACAGTAAGTGACTTTTGATAGGAGCATCTGCTAAATGCATAAATTTAATTTTAAAATTTTAAATTTAATATACATTTATATGTATTTATTTTTATATGTGTATATTCATATATATAGACTGTATCATTATTATTATTATTTAAAAAATCACATATATTCAACTTATCACACATTTTAGCACAGGGAAAAGCTTTGAACGTGTTGAACCTTCAATCCCACTGACAATAGACCAAAATAAAGAGGCAATAAGCTGAAAAACAATGCCAAGTATTTGAAAGCTCGGAGTGCAGATGGACTCCCCTCTCCCACACTCAGTCAAGACCATTGTTTCACCTGAAACAATCCAAATTGAATCATGGCCGTGTTGTCTTTTTATTCTGGCTGTCCGTCGGGGCCTGTGTGTTAATATGCCATCAGCACAGCTCACATCCTCGTTAGACACAGCAACCGATGAGGGTTCCTGTGGCTTGGGGGCATCGCCAGCAGGACACTTGCTCCTACCAATCAATCAGCGTAGAGAGGAAGAGGGGCGCAGGGCTGTTATGTTACTCTGGAACGGCCACCTGAGCTCCTGTGACTAACTGCAGGAAGAAAGAAGCCAGACTGCAAACATCGGCCGCTTTAGATCACCGCTTCTAGAGAGAGACTACTGCACAGAAATGGTTTGTTGTGGAGACTGTTCTCCTTTCATAACCAATCTGCTGTCTTGGAAAGTGAGAGTTCACCCAATAATGGCGATGCATGTTTATTTTTTTCCCCTTATAAGGCATGTGTTTTTGTAAATGGAAGAGATAAAGAGAGAAATGGAAACGGCCATCCTGGTGTCATCGGTGCGGAGACGTGATGTTCATTACTCGTGACTCTGGGGATCTGAAGTCTGCTCATCTGCTCCTCTTTACCCTGGTGCTGAATGCTCTGTGTGGTGGGGCGTGTGATGGATATTTCCCCTTGTGATGTGGGTGGATTGGAGAGTGACGCCTACTTCCACCCCAATTGGAGAGGAAGTTCCTATCAGAACACAACAGGAAAAGGAAAAAGGAAATCAAGCTGACATCTTTTCACTGATGAAGTCACTTCCTACAGGCCCCGTCGTGACCCCAGTCCACAGAGTTTGGGTTATGTAGAACATTTAAGCAGGTACATCTACATGTGTTTCTGCATGTGTGATCTTTGTTGACTTTTGAAGCAAATAGTACCTTTGTAAATGCAACCTTGTAACCCAAAGGTCTTGCGTTCAGATGCTGGAAGGAGTGACTAGAAAGACGCTGACCTCCTTTGATTTCATTGTGTCCTTGCACCATGGTACTTGACCCCAGGTCACTCAAGGATGACCGTCATGTTTTAATACGATCGTAAGCAACTTTAGAGAGAAAGTTACTTTTCAAAGATAGCTTTTTTTTTTTTTAAGAATGTAAATAAATAGGCAGTTAATTGTAATCATATAAAATAATATGTGATATTGTTACATGAAAATATAATTAGACAGTTAATTATAATAATACATGTGTAATACATCATAATATTGATATTGTGATGTTTAAAAAAATATTGTATTTTTACAAATAGTTTTTAACTGTTCAATCATTTTAAATAATAAAAATTGTTTTATATATATATATAAATTATGTAATTGTTTATTTCTACAGCTATATATAATATTTTGAATATATAATAAAATATATGTAATATTATATTCCCTTTTCATACAAATAAAATGTATGTGGTATATGATGTATACATGATTTAATATGTATTAAATGTTTATGTAATTTTACAATTACATATACTATTCATTAAGAAATATTAATTACTAATTAACTTTTTTATTTAATGTTTTTTAGTGCTAATATAGTTTTTTCTTTTTTAATATAAACCTCAATCATTGGCTGTAATAATACCAAATTTATATTCAATGTCAGGGTTACCATAAAACATAATAATAAAACCATGAATCATAAAGCAAAACCAGCGTTTTACAAATTTGTCACAATTGAATGTTTTTCTGTTTAGAATTTATTTATTGCAATTTGTACTTTTATATAATGTACAATATACTTTATGATATATGTATAATATATGTACTTTTAATATAAATAAATGTATACAGTATATAAGGTATACATTATCTAATTATATAATAAAAAGTATAAAAGTTTATCATTAAAGTATATTATTTTGTAAGAAATATCAATTAATTTATTAATTAATTTTAATTACTATTATACCCCCCCCCCCCCCTTTTTTATATTTACTTCGGTTAACCTTGGCTGTAATAATAAAAAATACATTTATATAAATTTTCAGGTTACCATAAAACATAATCATTTTGCATTAACTAATTAATAATTAATTTCCACACTGTTTATCTTGACTTTCCAGGTTCCAAGTAAAATAAAAAAAAGAATGTTTCATCATTTTTCCTGGAATTTCGGATGCAAAGGTATTTTAATCCTGGCACTGCCAATCTCCCAAATGGAGTTAACTCAAGGTCACAGCAGTTGCAAAAAAAATAAAAAATAGAAACATTCAAATTTGTGACAAAAAGTACAACGCAGTTTCACTCCAGTCTTGGCAAGCGCCGTCTCAACAGCTCAGATGTTTCTCAATTATCACTTTTGTTTGTGAAATGGATCTGTTAGCGCTGTGTGAAGTTCTTGCCAACAAACAGCTGGGACAAAGAGAGGGAAAAAAAAACGATGCTTCCGTTCATGTTGAGAGTATTTTCCTGTTTACACTGAAATGCAGGTCAGCAGTGTGAGATAACGGGACCACGCTCTCATTTCGACCTGAAACATTTAACATCCCTCTCAGAAGTCCTACAGACGTCTGGCTCAATAGCTGCAGATTAGACTAATGCTTAATTAAACAGCTGGCGGTCCCATAGAGCGCTGCTGTTGTTAGCGGTGGGCTCGTGGTGGGCTCTGGGTGAAGTCATTAGAGCTGCGCGCCAGACCCTAGATGAGGGCTACCGCTGCTCTCTCCTGGCTCATTGAAGATGCTCCCCCACCACATGCATTCATTATTTATGAACGCCAAATTTGAGTCTGACGTGTATATCAAAGACGGCGTTGGGTTTCTGATCTCCCCATGTGTGTCCAGCTCTGGCCAAAAGAAATTCTTAAAAATGTCTCTCATTTCAAATAATATGATCTAATTTGCGTTTATTATCACTCACTTGAGAAATAGCTTCATTTTTAGATTAGTTACTTAAAAAAAAAAACCTTGTTTGTAGCATCTAGTCAAACTGACATATTTAAATAAACTAAAGCATTTACAGCAAATTAAATGTAAATGTGCATATTTAAATATATATTTCTACTTACAAATCTAGAGCTCTCGCATAGTGTAGTCAGCTCCCTTTTAAGGTAGTATGTTAATGTAGCCTAAAGAGTTACTTAAAGGGATAATTCACCCCAAAATGAAAATTACCCCATGATTTACTCACCCTCAACCCTATTCTAGGTGTTACTTTCTTAATAAGGTTGCTAAACAGAAAAGCGCTCTTCTGTAACTCGCATTTAATTCCAATAGAGTTTAGCTTTAGCATGTTGCTAAGATAAAGCCTCTAATCAGCGTAAATGTTGGTACAATTATTAGATATTTTTTACTTAAATTTCCAATTGCATTAAACATACCTATTTTGTCTTCACCAGTCTATTCATGTTTCTTGCAGTGCATTCTGGGATGGTTATTTGCAATGTTGCCTTAGCATTTGGCTAAAACAATGTACATTGTGTGTAATGATATAAAATGTCTTATAAAAAGGCCAATTTACACAACATGTTTTTCAATGCAATGGATTCCATGAGAAATTCCAGCGTTCTAATGAATAAATCTTTTGTTTGTTATCTGGCTCGGCTCGGTGTTCATCTTCAGTTCTCTCTTCACAGCAGTTCAGTCAGTGTTCTGTTTGAGTTCATGAATTACTCCAGGATATTGGTTTGTTTTAACTCAGAAGGAGTGTCAGCCACATTAAACAAGTTAACAGTTTAAGTCATTTGTGGATTAATGCTTATTGGTATCGTATTTAAAACGATTCAGTTCGATTTGGTGAACTGGTTCAAGAAGATTCAGTTACATCGAATGATTCGTTCGTGAACCGGATATCACAAACTGCTTTGTTTTGAACTCTCTCTCACAACAGACCCTGAAGAGAAGACAATGCTGAATAAAGTCGTAGTTTTTGCTATTTTTGGACCAAAATGTATTTTTGATGCTTCAACAAATTCTAATGGATCCTATGATGTCACACAGACTACTTTGATGATGTTTTTCTTACCTTTCTGGACATGGACAGTATACCGTACACACAGCTTCAATGGAGGGACTGAGAGCTCTCGGACTAAATCTAAAATATCTTAAACTGTGTTCTGAAGATAAACAGAATACATTAATATTTGGGTGAACTAACCCTTTAAGATGACTGTTGGTTATTAACTATCGCTGTGAAAGCTGGAGCCATTGACTTGCAATTAGCATGTTTTCCCTGGTCGAATTAAACCAAGTTGCTCATGTGGTAAAACTGGATTTGAATCTGGCCCAAATCTACAAGAACACCCTGTAAACAGTCCTCAGGAGAGGTAGATCACATCTGCACATGATCTACAGCCTGTTGGTTTACACATCACACAATGTCAATCAGAATTCCTTCGGCTCTGATGTTAAGCAGATACAGTGTCTCCTTTCTCGAGCGCACACAAGCTAACAGTGGTGGCAGGCACCGACAATCTTGCCACAGGTCAATGACAGCTTGACAGGCTTTGCCTGGTTCTCTGTGCAGGTGACACAAAGCAGCCCTCCTCTCTGATGCATACTGAAACAGATGCACACAGCAGTGTTCCCCCCGCAGCTCCCTCCACGCTCTCTTTGATGGTCCCAGGCTCCGGCCCTCTGATGTGGCCTTCTTTCAGAGCGTGTCATGTTCGCTTGGCGAGCACAGGCTGTCTGAGATCAAGTAGCTGCTGCCAGGAACCAGTGTTGTAGAGGAACTGAACGGTCTCCAAGGATCGACTGGCAGACTAAATAACTGACGATTTGCCATCAACTATCTGCTGTGTACGAACAGCTGTTTATCAGAAGAAGGTGAGGCGGACGGCCAGAGGTTCTTCAATGCTCTCTCTTCACCAAATTTTGAAAAAAATGATCGCTTGACTTCTGTATCTTTGTATCTCTTGGCATCTGTTTTGAATAAGATAAAAATGAAAGAGATCAGTTTAGTGCATTAGTGCCATTTCATTTAATTTCTGTTGAATTTTCAATTTAAGTAGATTTATCAACCACGTCAGTGCATGCTGTTGATTACCACATTGGAAGTCCATGGGGAAAGACATTGGACCAAATAAATAAAGAAATAATACATATGTATATTTCATTTTATTTCATATAAATGACTTTTACATTGAAAATTTAAAATGTTATATAAAATTTCCACAGTCAACCATATTCATTCATGCACATTCCGGTGCTAAATTGTTAAAAATTGAAATGTATTTATTTTTGTTTGTTAATTTAGCAAATTTTTACATTTATATAAATTGACATTATTTTTACAAACCACAAGGCCTTTGCTTTGCACATGAAAAACCTCTGAAAATCGCTGACTTGTGTACCTGCTTCATATTGTGAAGACAAACGTTCATTGTTTAGCAACATCAGTTGTTTGTGATGGCTCAACAGAATCCTGTGATTGTAAGCAGTGCTAATTATGCAAAAAATAAGAAAATGCATTCATTTCCTATTCTAAAACATGCGTCCCAATTTGTTTGCCACCTTTGAGCGGCCTGTGGCCTGGCGGATGGATTCCAGAGCTGTAGTTTTGATGTGTGTACATGTGCTTCGCAGCGGTTGTGTTATTGTGTTTAATGTGCTTGTACCTTCCCAGTCTGCTGTTTCCTGAGCGCCCCTTCAGTGGGTCACAATTCAAGGTTGAACAGTAAAGTCCAACACCTGCAAAGTTCAGCTTTTTCCAGGCTGTTCTGAATGATTTTATGCTCTTTGTGTAGCGGTAAATGTATGTTATGCAGCATACACATGGTATTGTAGATCTAGCCGTGTCTACAAAGAGCATGTTTGATTTCATTATGTTTGTCTGCTTGAACTCCTGTCACGCTCATATGACCTTGGGTGACATTTCCAAGCACACGTATTGAAAATTCTGACACTTCCTATTGTCAGACCACAAAGAAACACTTGAGCATTGAGTCTCGCACCTCATTGGAGGATTCACAATCAGGAAGTGACCTTGGATACACCCTCCCCTTATATTAAAAGAGGTGAATCCATGAAGACCTTTGAAACAGAATATATTTTGTGTGTCTTCGCCAACAACAGTATCCACAAAAACCACCGATCCCAAATGCAGCTCACAAAGAACACGGCACATTTTAGCCTTGATTTATTGTTTTATTTAATAATGGTATTAGTTTAAAAAAAAAATAAGCAGATATTTGAACTTCTGAGGATTTGGGTTGGTTTCGTGATACAGCGGCCAAATATCTGGTTACAGTATAAGCGCATGTTTGTTAGCATGCCATTTACAAAGTATTGTTCTTGGATCCACTGGCACATCGTTAAGTGTTTTAGGCAACTCAGATCTCATTAACAAAGCTTCACTCTTACTCTGGCCTTTGTTCCAACCAGTAGCACTTAACTGCACCACTTAGAAAATTATTATAGGTTGCAGATTTTGCAGTAATACTGCAATAATTTAAAAGAACGGTAGTTATCTTTGTGAAAGTGTTTTGGTGAAAGTCTGCTTAGAGAAGTATGCAACTATAGGGTTCTGTTCTACTTACTAGCCTCAAATATTTAACCATATTTACTTATTTCTAAATGACAGTACGGTATGTTTTATAAGTAATTTGGTTGTAATCAAATAACTCTTATTTTAAAATGAAATCTTATTCCAGTTCAAAGGCCAGATACTTTTCAAATCTGTATGACAGAAAAATTTCATTTTTTTGCATAAAACACAAAAGCAGATGTTTAGCAGAATGTTCACGCTGCTCTTTTTCATACAATAAAATACAGCAGGAGATGTAAATCTTAGAAATGGACAAATAAATAAATGACAAAAGTAAGTGGAGACACAAAAAAAGCACTATGAAAGTGGCCAATATGTATCATGAACAATATTTTAAGTCATATGAAATAATCACAAGAAATATACCAAAATGTAATTTGTTATTTACTGTCGTTCACCAGAATTTAAGTATTATTTATTTATTTAATATATAATTACTGTACTGTATATATGTTTTTATTCATATTTTTAATTAGCTTTTATTTTTATATTTTCATGTTTCATTTTAATTTGTTTAATGTTGTTATGTGTTTATTTAACCGATTAGGATTTATTTTATTTATAATTTTTAGTCATTTATTTAAAATTTGTGTTTTAGTGTTGCTAACAATTTCTAATTATTGTTTAGCTTAAGTTTATTTGATCTAATATTATATTTTGTTTTATATCAGCTTTATTTCAATTAACGAAAGTGTTTTAGTTTTTTAACGATTTATTTTCGGTGTTTTTGCTTATACATTATGATAGGACAGATCAGATCTGACAGGAAGCGAAGTTCAAACTCGGGGGGTGAAAATGTTTAATACTTGACTTATAGGGATAGTTCACTCAAAAATGCAAATGATTACAAAAGATTTTTTCATGAATTACTTAGCCTCAAGTCATTCCAAACCCGTAAAAAATGTCAGTTGAAGGAGAAAGCATGTGCATGTGTTGTGATACTTTCTAAAATTGCGTAAGACAGTAACTTTGCACAAAAAGTATTCTCGTAGCTTTGCAAAGTTTAACGTAAACCACGGATATCACACGGACTGTTTTACCAATGTCTTTACTACATTTATGGACCTAGGAATATTACAGTTGCGTAACTTTAGTTGCTGTATATTGGAGGTTCAGAGAGCTCCCAGATTTCATCAGAATATCTTAATCTGTTTTCCAAAAAAGAACAAAGGTCTTGTGGATCTGGAACAACATGAGGCTAATTAATGACAGAATTTTCATTTTGGGGTGAACTAACCCTTTATTAATAACCCTGGTGCAAATTAAAACCTGATCCCAGGTTTGACGATTCTCATGTGTTTCGAAACCATGTTTTTCTTAACTGAAATAGAGCATCTGTGACATTCTTCAAAACATCTCCTTTTGTGTTCCACAGAAGAAAGCGAGTCAAACGGGTTTCTAATAGAGGGTGAGTAAATTATAACAGAATTAAAACTAATAAAGAAACTAATTTCATCATTTGAGCTTTTTAGTCTCCGTACACTCCACCGAACTTGCATTACTCACAAAACACATTTATTTTATTTTTTTTTATATATATCTGGGCTTGGTTCCACTGGCCGTTCCAGCGAACTGCGAGCCGAGGTATTGTTACAAATTACTCTTGGCAAAACAGCCTATCATTTGTGACAATAAGAGGTCATTTTTCATGTCTGACCTTCTGTTTGGGCTGCATTTCTGATCCTGTGTAATTATGTCTTTGTGCTTCAGAATGCGGAAATTTAATCGCTTTTACAAAGAGGCCCGGCAAACGGCAGCGGCGGAGAAAGAGTTTTAGAGGAACTACGCGAGCGTTTTAACAGGACAACATGTTTGAATTAGATGTTCTAGCACTGGCTCTAAATGGATTTCTGAAGTGGTTGTTTGTGAGGATTTTCAATCGGACGTAACCTTGAGTCTTTTTTTATGGGAGGTCCGTCAGATTTAAGTGCTGGTATAGCATGAAGAGCCTGAATACATGCGTTTCTCTCTCTCTCTCTCTCTCCATCTATCTCGTTCCCTCTCTCTTCTCTCTCTCTGTCTGTCTGCCTCTTTTTCTTTCTGAAATTGAAAAATCTGCCTCTGAAGTTGTTGCCATTGTCTGGGTAATTAATGGAATGCTGAGAGCGAGGTCCAGGTGCTTAAAGAGTTTTTTCTTTCTCCTCATGACTAATAAGGATAGAAAATACACATTAGTGCTTTTGTGGTCCTTCTTTTTTATATCTAAACTTATGTATAATACATGCATTTAAATGAAAGGACGGTGACCTTCGCTGTGTTCCGTTTCAAACCCACCGCATTTGTTTTGCATGTTGAGGTGAGGTTTAGCATAACAATCCAACTGCTCCTGTTTAATATGCATCTATTAATTCGTCCATTTGAGTCGTTGGGAAGTTTGGGTCAAGGGCTCTGAGCAGTATTTTAAGCTGAGCTAAAAGTTTTGAGCTACAGATAACCGCGGCCTGATGTCGACTGATGTGCGCTGATTATTAATAGACAGTTAATGTTTGTGTAGAAGACGCAGGGCTGATTTTATTGAATAATATGTACATGGAGTTAGCTGGGCTGCATAATTAATGATATGGTAATTAATATTAGAATTATGGTTTGTAGGTGACACAGTTAAGTGGATAAAACACCTAGAAATTCTTAGGAAATCATGAAGTGTGTGTGTGTGTGTGTGTGTGATATAAAGCACTGTCAGTGCTCCATATGTCTCATGCACAATATTTAAAATCCATTTTATGTAGCATTTTTAGTTATTTCTTTATAATTTTAGTGTTTAATGGAAACATTTCTAATGATCGATCAGCTTATGTTTTTCATTTTATATTTATATATTTTTTTATTTCAGCTTTATTTCAATTAATGAAAAAGTTTTGAATACTTCTTGAACACCTGAAAGGATAATTACATATATATATATATATATATATATATATACATACAGATTGTGCTAAATTGCAGCTTCATTGTTACAAATGTGTAATTGTAAATATATTTAAATACACAAGATAAGTTTGATTATTAAGAAATAATTTTTTAGAAATAATACGTTTGTAAAACATTAAATTCAGTTCACATTCTGAATATTCTTTTAAAGTAGTGTTTCTGTTCTAAGGTCCCTTTAAGTAACTATGAATACATTCCAATGGCATTTCACTTCTAGGTTATATTTCCTCATGGTTGTGGTGAAATAATCCAATCTAGATCTCTTGTTGTTTTTGTGTTGTTTTTGACTGACTGCTGTATTGATGGATTGGAGCGGTCTGAATGAATCTGTCACTGCTGCAGTCGGTTCTCACAGTCGCTCAGCAGGACGCCTCTCAAAATGAAGGGCTTCAGTAAATCGTGCGGTTGTGTTGGTTTAGGGCTCTTGCCCAAGAATATGCTTTCTATTTTAGATTTAAAACAGCCCAAATATGTGCTCGTGAAGAATTTGGTATGCAGCTCAATCAATTTTGCAATAATTTGAAAATATGGTTTTGTGCTTGTGTGATTTAGTATAAGGCAGTTTTGGTTTATAAATATCTCTATATCACTGTGGAAATCATAATGTTGATATTCGATGAAATGTTAGTATACGCTTTGCCACATTTAGGAATTGTTTACAGGCCAAAGGTCTGTTCTGATATGCAAAAGAACACTTTTAAGTTCAAACAATTGCATTTCTTATAAATTGAAACTTCAAAAATTGCAAATAAAATGCACTTAAGTGTGCATTTTGAATATTATTTTAAAGACTATTATTTTTGTGAAAGTATGCTAAATTGCAATTTTTTGGGGGTGAAAATTATGCTAGAATGTGTTGTTTTCTCTGTATTATTTCTTATTTCTCATTCTTTCAGGAGGACTTGAGAAAACCTAAAGACAGCTTCCAAACGAATACAGTCTGAACGTACCCATGGAGGCCGAACTGACATCCCAATATTCACCTCCTCACTCCTCGAACACGGACATGTGTCTTCATTGAAGCAATTCTTCACGTCTTGTGTTTTGGCAAAGTGCAGAAAGTGTGTAAATGATATCCTTAAAGTGATAGTTCACCCAAAACTTTTTCTGCCTTTATTTAATCCTGCTTTTCTTTGCTTTTGTTTTGTTTGTTTTCCCTTCTGTTCCTCTGCTTTTGTTTTGCTCCACTTTGATTTTTGTTTGGCATTTTATTTTGTTTTGCTTTAATTAGCTTTTTGTTTTCCTTTCCTCTGCTTTTGTTTTGCTTCCATTAGCCTGTTTGAGTTTCTTCTGTTGAGCACAAAATAAGATCATTTGAACGATGTTGGTAACCAAACAGTTGACGGTAGCCATCGACTTCCATAGTCTGGACAATAATGCTATGGAAGTCAATGGCTACCATCAACTATTTGATCACCAACACTCTTCAGAATGTCTTTTTGGTTTTAACTTGAAAGTAAATGATGACAGGGAGAGCTATCCCTTTAATAAGTCTACATATTTTGTCATTTGTCTTGACTAAAAACTACAATATGTTCATTTGTGACAAACAGTCTTACTACTTTGAATGTTTTATTGAAGATTTACTCTATTTTGTACAGGTTTCATCTCGAATAGGCTATAATTAATCTTTGCTGTAAATAATATGCAGTTTATGAGTGTAACAGCATCAGGTACGTGCTCTTCAAATAATTTTCCTATTCTTGAATTTGAATCAAGTGTTCATGTTTGTTTGATTATTAGGGTGAAACGTGTTCGATGATCATCAATACCAGAAATATAAATAAAACAGCAACTTATGGCATAATAGTAATTTATTAAAATATGACGGAAAGAGCTTGTATGGAAACTCTTTATGGCAAGAGGTGACATCCGAGATGTGGGTCTGACTGCGGCTTCCAGCGCACAAATGAGAGAATCCCAATCCAAACATTCAGGCAGGTAAGCAGACATCCAAAGCAGCTGCAGGACTTCCGGTGATGGGGAACAAAATGAGAAACGAGGGGCACTGGATTTCTTAAGATTGTCGGTCTGATCAACACACAACACAGTAGAGTCACAAAACGAAGCAACTACAAACCAATTTCCCTAGAATCCATAAAGAAGTGGCCTTATGTACAAATGAGGGCGTAGATGCCATGCAGCAAATGTTGATTAAAGCAGTTGTGCTCATACAAAATACTTTCTACAGTATCTTTGACTGAAATCATGTACATTGATAAGGTGTGTAACATCATGTTTGTTAAAAAAAATGGTCTGATGATTGGGATAAGTCACCATGGTGGCCATTTTCATTGCTTTTTAAATCAACACATTTCATTTCAGGTGTGATACAACAGTCACCTTAACATGTTTTTGTTTTTTTACTGCGTGGACCATACTTTTTGACCTTTTACAGTCAACATGAAATGACATTTGAGACCCGATTTACTTCCGTATTTTGACATTTTTCCACTTAAAGCAGGTAATTTCATCTGAAAAATTGTGGCAATACTTTTGGTGAAAACTGGCCGTCACATGTCAAAATAGAGCTGAATGTGAGTTTGCAAAGGGTTTCGGGAAATTCTCTTCTGAAACACAAGCACTTACTTTTGAGATTTTTCACAGGAAAATAAAGGCTGAAGGCCAAGTTTGTCGTCAAAAGAGCATCTTAATGTCTGACGATTCTAGGATTCTAAAAAAAATATTATCATCATTTGCAATTAATAACAGTACCATTTAGAATATTAATCTTAAGTTTTAATTAATTGACTGCTTGTTTTTCTGTGTTCTGCTTAACCTTTATTTGTTTTGTTTGGCTTCATTTTGCTTTTTGTACTCTGTTTTCATTTCCTGTTTTATTTAGTTTTTTTACATGAGCTTGTTTTGTTTTTGCTTTAACTTTTTTTTTTGCTTTCATTTAGTTTTGCTTCTCTTTGGTTTTGTGTTTGTTTTTCATTTCTGTTCTGCTGCTTTTGTTTTGTTTGATTTTTGTTGTTTGTTTACCTGTTCCGCTGCTTTTGTTTTGTTTGCTTTGCTTTGTTTTATTTTTTGTTCCTCTGCTTTTGTTTTGTTTGTTTATCTGTTCCTCTGCTTTTGTTTTGTTTGTTTATCTGTTCCACTGCTTTTGTTTTGTTTCACAACTAATTGCATTTTTATATTTTCAAGCCTTTGTTTGTATAGCGTTGCTTTTGGTTTCCTTTCCTCTGCATTTTGTTTTGTTTTGCTTTCTTTTCCTTCTTTTCTTTTGTTTTGCTTTCATTTCCTCTGCTTTTGCTTTGTTTTGCTTTCTTTTCCTTCTTTTTTGTTTTGCTTTCATTTCCTCTGCTTTTGCTTTGTTTCGCTTTCATTTTGTCTGCTTTTGTTTTGTTTTGCTTACTTTTACTTCTTTTATTTTGCTTTGCTTTTTTTTTTTCCTTCTCCTTTTGTTTTGCTTTCTTTTCCTCTGCTTTTGCTTCGCTTCACTTTGCTTTTTTAGTTTTGCTTTCATTTCCTTCTTTTGCTTTGCTTTACTTTGCTTTTTGTTTTGTTTTGCTCTCATTTCCTCAATTATTTTCTTTTTAACATAATAATATTGGCCATTTTCTGCCCTAGGTGACACCAACTGATAGATATGGAAGTAAATTGGATCCATTTTGATTTCATGTTGACGTGAACACCAATTTTATAAAATACAGTCAAATGAAGCGTTCAGGAAAAACAACGGCAGTCCCCAATTATCAAAGCTCTCATCCGTTCATTGTGAAGCAAACAGGTAAGTACAGGTGAAGGACAGACGCTGTCTTTGGTATAGAACACAGACGCTATCATGAAAACATTCAGTGAAACCTCACGATAGGAAAGATGCACCAGTCAGTCACACCGGATCCCTTCAGTACAGCTCTTGATATATTACAGTGGCAGGACTGATGCTTATTTAATGTGAATCACTCAATCACCATTTAGCTCCGCAACTGCATCTCGTATCTACATGTTTAAAAACGTGCTACAGTAAACAAATACATTTAGTCATGACCCCACCCCACTGTGCAGGAACACATGGATGAAACCAGATCAATAAATTAAGCTTAACCAGTGACGTACATTTCAAACGTAGAACGTATAAAACAGATGTCCACAGAAAAAGCACAATAAAAAAAAAACACATTTCGAAACTCAGAATTAAGTGAGATTTCTCTCTGATTTAGTGTCTCACGACATAATTAAGTACTGGTTAAGAAAGATGAAAACTGTACACACCTAAGAAAGCAAACGAGGAATAATCTTTTCTGAACATTGTTTCGTTTTTATATGAAATCATTGCTTTGCAATTGAACGCATCACAGTTATCTCCCACATGACCACATGAATGTAAACACCTCATTTCTTTTCAATTGTAGAACATTAATACGTTATATATATGTACTTTTTATTTTACATATCGTAATTCACATCAGCACGGTTAGCTAGCATGGAAACGAAATAAGGCAAGACTCACATGACTGTGACATCACAAATTATTAATACTGATAGTTACGGTTGTTTTTTTTTCTTTCTCTTTTTTTGTTCTCTGCAGGCTTTGGTCTTGTGTTGACTGAGGCTGTATTTCTTTATACTGGCTTTGCGCTATATTCGTATTCACATTTGTTAATGAACAAACTGCAAAATGTTCCGATCGAGCAGAAAAATCTACACTAATAAATAGAAAAAAATGTGTGTTGTGAGTTATTGAGGGAGAATCTTAGTAAATACATTTCCAGGTCACAATGCATCCCACAAATCAAAAAATAAGAAATTATTTTTATTAAGGTTTTATAGTTGCGTTCTTTTGTTAATTGTTAATAATTATTAATTTATATTACCATGACAGTTAGGCATTTGTAGTCCTAAACTTTAGTTTATTATTAATTATCTATTAAATGTTTATGTCTGGTCAATTTAGCACATTTACCTAAAAAATATATTTTTAATATGAACTATTTTCATTAAAATAATTATAAAATTAACGATTATTAATTGTTACTTTTATAACAATTTAGAATTGTATTCCCAAAATTCAGTTTAATTGTGAATTGTTATATTTTTGTTAATTGTCATGACAATTTAGCACATTTATCTCCAAAATATTTTTTTTTTTGTCTGATTTTTAAAAAAATAAATTAATAAAATGTCTAATAATTATTAATTCTTATTTTCATGACCGCATTTAGTACATTTACCTACAAAATTACCTTTTATTCAGTATTCAGAATAATTTACTATATATTTTTTTGAGCCTTTGGACCAAATATTACACATCAATCATTTCTCATTTCTTTCTTATGATTTTGAGATTGAATATGACCCGGACATGTTCTTGACAGATTTTGTGATATTCATCCTTTTCCATTTTTGGTGAGAAAATATTGGTTAAAGCAGCCTCACAGTGACAAAGAAGAAGAAATGGCTGCCCATTTGAAAAGAGGTTTTTTTCTTTTTGGTGAGGGGTTGGAATCAAGTCTTAGTAGGGGCAAATGCAGGCAATGTCTGGTTGTCCATCTTACCTCCACCTACCGGCTCTGGCCCAGCTTGTGTGCCTTAAAACAGACAAAGGCAGGCCACATGGCCAGGTCCTAATGGAAACTTTGGGTCAATGCTGGCAAACCAGTCTTGAAAGAGCGCCCAGTCCTTTCCCAGTCATCTTAAACCCACCACCTCAAGTCTGAGTGTAAGGTGGAGGATTCGATCAGCTGCACACACAACAAATAACGACTGACAGTCATGGTTTGACAATACTACGACAAATCCGCAGCCTAGAGGTCATAACTCTGGATTCTGGATTCATGTCTTTACCAGAAATGCATCTGCCCTTCGCCAAACCCTCGCTATGGGGTTCTCAGATCCAAAGAGTCTGGCCCAAACCCATGCAGTGAGTGTGCATCGGTCGAAGGCTGGTGTTGTCTGGTGATGATGCTGGTGTGGAGACGGTCCTCAGGCACGTTTGGCGTGCAGCATCTCTATGAGTAGATTGTTACAGGGCACGTCACCGTTCAGGTGTTTGTAGTACAGATACTCCTCGGCCTGCAGGCTGATGGCCCGGATCTCCGGCAGCCGCAGCAGGAGCTGGCCGAACTTGTCCGTCTGCTGAGGATAGTTGCACATGACGTAGTCCAGCAGCGCCGCGTTGACCTGTTCCTGGACGCTCTCCACCAGGTGGAAGTTCTCCAGGTTCTTGACGTCTGAAGAAAGATGAGATAAAGACAATTTTGGTATTACTAAAATGTGGGTTGAGGTTATATACACTTTTTTTTTTCGTCTTGAAGACTCATATGCTCACCAAGGCTGTGCTTATTTAAAGCCAAAATGCAGTAATACTGTGAAATACTGCAATTTAAAATAGCTGTTTTCTATTTGAATATACTGTAAAATGTAGTTTTCCTTCAGAAATCATTGTAATATGCAGATTTGTGCTCAATTATTATTGGAGTTCAGTTATTAATAATGGTTCTTCTTATTATTATCAGTGATGAAAACAGATGCTGCTGCTTCATATTTTTGTGGAAACCAGTAACCAGGATTTCAGGATTCTTTGATTTTAAAAAAGGCAGCATTTAAAATGTCTGTTTAATGCATCCTAGCTGAATAAAAGTATTCATTCGATTGAATTTTTTGATACTGTAATATATAATTTTTTTCCACAAAAATATTAAGCAGCACTGATTAAAACTAATGTTTCTTAAAGCTCCAAGTCAGAATATTAGAATGAATTCTGTTTTGCATTACAGGAATACATTACATTTTTACATGTTATTTTAAATGGTAATAATATTGCCCATTATATTGCACTGCATTGTGGTATTATTGATCAAATAAATGCAGCCTTTATCAGCATTAAATCCTTCTTTCAAAAACATAAAAAACTGTAATTATTCCAAACTTCTGAATGGTAGGTCCATATATATTTTTTATTCCATGCTTAAAATCTCTGGAGATTTTGATGAGAAAGCTCATTAATTTGGGGGAAACAGATCACTAGGGATCGAGATCTTAAATGCCTCTTAGTTTTTCATCAGATTTTTCCTTGTCATGTCTTTAATTTATGGCGTGTTAATGTGTTGCGGTGAGCTGCATGTGTTCCTGTGTTTCAGATGCTTCTGTGGCGGCAGGAGCTGCTAATAAATCCCTGGCGTGTGGCTCTATTTAATCAGGTTTTGAGGGGCCACCTCATGCGATCTTTTATTTATCCCTTTGACCCGGGGTTGAACAGGAGCGTGGCCATCCCGCTGTAGTCTCTCCTAATGGAGACTGCTGGGGTCCGAACGATTGTGAAAGCACTCGGACCCACCCAGCCATATCTAATGAGCCAGCTGACACTTCTCTGCCTGCTCTCTTTTCCCCTAAAAATAATCAAGACTGCCTCGGCCGACAAAAAAAAAAAAGAAAAAAAAAAGAAGGGGTGTAGGGGAAGTGACTCCATCAGCAATGTAATGAGGTCTGTAGAACAAGCTGCAAGTCCTTCATGGTGCTGGTGAGGATGTTTGACCCCTGGGTGACACCAGCAGGCACAATCAGGACAAGGAAGGGGGAGGGCTTAACCAGAAGATGACCAATTACAATTCTTCAGCTCCAGACGGGTTATTTTAGCCCATGGAAAAGCGGTAAACAAACACAGACCTGTCAGTCAAGCTGTTTTTGAGGGTGAGATGTTAAGGAAGCCTCTCAAGTGCAGCGCAAGAGTGATGGAAAAACTTGAACAGTCGGTCCGATATCTGTCTGTCCGTCTGAGTCTGTTTATCTATATCTGTCTGTCTGAATCTGTCTATCTATATCTGTCTGTCCATCGGAGTCTGTTTATCTATATCTGTCTGTCTGAATCTGTCTGACTGTCTGAGTCTGTCTAACTATATCTAACTATATCTGTCTATCTGAATCTGTCTATCTATATCTGTCTGTCTGAGTCTATCTATATCTGTCTGTCTGTTTGTCTGAGTCTATCTATATCTGTCTGTCTGTTTGTCTGTCTGAATCTGTCTATCTATATCTGTCTTCTGTCTGAGTCTGTCTATCTATATCTGTCTGTCTGAGTCTCTCTATCTATATCTGTCTGTCTGTCTGAGTCTGTCTATCTATATCTGTCTTCTGTCTGAGTCTGTCTATCTATATCTGTCTGTCTGTCTGAGTCTCTCTATCTATATCTGTCTTCTGTCTGAGTCTGTCTATCTGTGTCTGTTTATCTATATCTGTCTGAGTCTGTCTATCTATATCTGTCTGTCTGAGTCTGTCTATCTGTGTCTGTCTGTCTGTCTGTCTGAGTCTCTCTATCTATATCTGTCTGTCTGAGTCTCTCTATCTATATCTGTCTTCTGTCTGAGTCTGTCTATCTGTGTCTGTTTATCTATATCTGTCTGAGTCTGTCTATCTATATCTGTCTGTCTGAGTCTGTCTATCTGTGTCTGTCTGTCTGTCTGTCTGAGTCTCTCTATCTATATCTGTCTGTCTGAGTCTGTTTATCTATATCTGTCTGTCTGTCTGAGTCTGTCTATCTATATCTGTCTGTCTGTCTGAGTCTGTCTATCTATATCTGTCTGTCTGAGTCTGTTTATCTATATCTGTCTGTCTGTCTGAGTCTGTCTATCTATATCTGTCTGTCTGTCTGAGTCTGTCTATCTATATCTGTCTGTCTGTCTGAGTCTCTCTATCTATATCTGTCTGTCTGAGTCTGTTTATCTATATCTGTCTGTCTGTCTGAGTCTGTCTATCTATATCTGTCTGTCTGTCTGAGTCTGTCTATCTATATCTGTCTGTCTGTCTGAGTCTGTCTATCTATAGCCCCTTTCAGACTGCACGTTGGTCCCGGAAAATTGCCGGAACATTGGCGGATTGCCTTCTGTGTGAACGCAAACTTGTCCCGGGATTGATTCCGGCATTGAACCCGGGTCGGGGACCTAGTAACATTGCCGGGTTCAGTCACGGGACGTGCTCTGTGTGAACAAAAGCCAAATCTAATGCTGTGTCGCAGTGATGATGCACGTTATCGCACAACTCTTTTACCGGCTGTTTTGAAGGAAGATCAACGTTCGCGACTAAAATATATGTGCAAACTGTAATGAAGCAGAGATAAGTTAGTTCCTCACTATCCACACTAAAGCTGAGATCATTCACCAGTTTAAGTGAAAGTTAATGTGCCTAACGTTTTCGACTCGTACATTACACATCACGTCACGTGTCTTTACGGGACCTTTACGGGTTGTGTCTGAAAGCACCCACATATTCCGGGTAATCACTGGCAGTGTGAAAGGGGCAAAATCAAGCGACCCGGGAACAATTGCTGGGACACATTTCCTGTGTATTTTACAAAATCGCAGTGTGAAATGGAATTATATCTGTCTATCTGTCTGTCTACCTATCTGTCTATCTATCTATCTATCTATCTATCTATCTATCTATCTATCTGTCTGTCTGTCTGTCTGTCTGTCTGTATCTGCCAAAAAAAGTCCAATTAGTCAAAAAAAAAGTCTAATTATTGTGGGGCTGCGTTTGAACATGAAAAACCAAAGCGCAGGGAGGGGTTAAAAGAGTCAACTGATCGATGACAATGGCTTGATCTCTTCCGGCCCAAGCAAGAGATACAGGTTGTGAGGAGAGAATTAACGTGTTTGCTTAATTTATCCACAACAAGAAACGCTTAATCATGCCCTGCTGACAGATACCAAAAAAAACAACAAAAATGTACAAGCAGCAGTTATCCATTCAGGTTCAAGCATCGCATGGTAAGCACTCTTATTTTCTATCTCAACATTTAGCCACTGTGGGACTAATTATCAACTTTTTCTCTTCTTTTTTTTTTTCATGAAACAGCCTTAGTGTGCACTAGGGCTGGGATGTAGCCTGCCTCTAAACCCTTAGGTCCTGAGGAATACATTGTCCATTTGACTAGCGCTCATGCTAGACGACCCCACAAATACACTCGCAGACACCCCCCGCACCACCCCTCGCCTTGTGATATGCTGGGATGCTTTTTAATTAGAAAGGATTTTTTAAGTGAAAAAAGACCATTCCACGAGAAATTCATGCTGGCAACCCCCCAAAGCCCTTGTGAGGTTCATTTGTACACAGACATGGATGCACAAATATAGCAAGACCGCATTCGCCATACATAAACTTGTACATCAACTCACTACATTAATGGCATATTGATTACAATATTGCATATAAAGATATACAAGGATATGGAATTTCACCACTAATAGTTTAGTCAATGTGCAATTAAATCATAATACCACATTTGAAAGGCAAATGATGAAACCATTGACATTTCTAGAAGGCTGATGTCAGTATAATGAATGACTTCCTGTTGGAAGCTAATCAGAAACAAATATTGTTTAAAAGCAGGGCAATTCCAGACAGTATTGTGTATTTGCAAAATTTTATGACCATGTACAAAGAGTTTCAGATAGCAAAACATCTCCCTACCTTTGACTTTACAGCGTGCTATAATCATATAGTCAGTCAAACATGGCAAAATTTCATCTTTATTCATCATTAACTTCTTCCAGGTTTGCACCAATCAGGAAGTGGGGTGGTGCATGAACTCCGCTGACCTCCAAACACTCGTTTTTCATCTAATCCGGCCCCTGAAGCTCTGCTTGTGGCCAATGTCCACCTAGTCACTGGTGATAATATTTACTCAGTGCGTTTTACTTCTGTTTGGGTGGTTTGGAGAAATTCTGAGAGCTTTTGGATGAAAAAAATCAGTCGCAACGGTGATCCATCTAAACTTTATTCTCTTTAACATTGCATATCAATGAGCTCATCGCTTGTTTCTTCTTCCTGACTAAGCCACGTAAAGCCAGGAGGGACGTGGAGGGCTCAATCTGCTCATCCCTGGTCACCTCTGACTGCTATGAAAGGGAATTAAACAGGACTGGTACAGTTGGGGATATATTAAGTCAAATGTAGGCCCGTCATAGCGGTGCTGAGCAGGTAGAAGAGACGTCCCGGTCGCCCAAGGATGGTTTAGATGCTGCGCACTTGACGCGGGGAGGGAGGGTATAAAACGCCTTAGGTGTGATGAAATAAACACGAGAAGCTGGGGCAAACGTTTCTTGTTACAAATGCTAGCTGAAAGGCACTCTGCCTGCTCTTAAGGTAAGGGAAAATATATTTACATCTGCTTATCTTTTGGCGCAATCACTGTCAGGAGCTCGCAGGTTCAGGGTGTGGGCTGAACCCATGATAATGATCATGATAAAACTCTCTGTGTTTGGATGCTAATAAATGAAACTCTCTATCAAGAGTTAGCTGAGTCTATCTATCTATCTATCTATCTATCTATCTATCTATCTATCTATCTATCTATCTATCTATCTGTCTGTCTGTCTGTCTACATATCTATGCATCTCATTTTTGTAAAAAAGTGTCTGGAAAAGCATAATTTTGAGAGGCAGGTCATTTCTGAACAGCCAAACGGGTTTCTAAGACTCCTTCCTGTCCATGTTTATCTTCTCACGATCGTCTCTGAGCATCTTTATATTTGCATTCAACACGTTTTCGTGCCAGCTGATTGCATGTGCAGAAATGGGGAGGCGCGTTGAGCTCTTCTTGTTTATCATAAAGTGACAGAAAATCATTCAAGGGTCAAGTATCCCCCCCCCAAAAACTCCACCTGCAGTCCAGATCCTGCCCTTAGTGGAAACCACACACCTAATGAGGTCATTAAAGCCAAGCCTCTATCAATATCTCTCTCCTTTCCCCTTCTAAGCCCCCCCCCACCCCCCACCTTCTTTTTTGGACAAATTTGAATTAATAATTCAACACAGTGCCTGGGGATGTATATTTCCTGAGTGAAGGACAGTTAACCCATAGCATGAATTTTCCTCCTTTTATATGACCACTTTTTCCCATTTTTTTATATTCATGTTTGACCATCACAGTGTTTGTTTTGGGTAAATAAGTAGCCATCTAATCTTGCATGTGTTGACCCAAACGATGGTGTTTTTTCTCAGTTTTGGTCTTTCTCTCACATGCATGCTAAAGCTGCTTCTGTGTTTTGACAGATGTGAATGTAAATTCTGGTTTAATTCATTGCACTTAGAAGATGCAGTCTCCTTTACCTCGAGGGTAATGTTACATGATGTGTTTGTAAGCTTCCTGTCAAAGCAAGGTAATTTGTGGAGCTTTAGCTTAACTGCTAGCAAGAAGGATGAAAGTAATAAAATATCACAAGACGTGAAGCACTCAGAGATTAAATACATAAAATCAAGCACATTTTAAGTTCCCATATTGCTCAGACAACTGCTTGATGATGAATGATTTCGTTCTCATAAAAGAAAAAAGATTTTATCACACCAAAATATTTGCAGAATATATGCTGCATGTATGTTGTAGACATAGGAAATATTCAATATGGTCCTGCAAATGCCAAAATACACTACAAAATTGAAGCAAGAAAAATACATTTCTAATCTTGTAATGCATTTTATATATATAAAAAATATTAAGAAATAATAATAATGGCTATTTTTTTAAATCCATATATATATATATAGTGATTTTGTTTTGCAAATATGTAAAATATTATAAAATAAAATATATATACATTTTTTATATATGTGTTGCAGTCTCAGCAATGCTTTAAGCAGCACAATAGCAAGTTTTTGCACAAACTACTTATTTTACTGTCTCTTTTTTCTTTTAGGCCAACTAAAGCCATGGTAGAGCATAAATCTGAAGCTGAACGTGAAGAGTAACAAATCTAGATGAATGGCGCAAACATTTGAAGGTAACTCCATCACCCTAAACATGCTCTAACTCGTTAAGCCCCTCCTCCTCTCCATCATTTCCAGTCCTCAATCACATTGTCCATACTGTCATAAGAATGGCAACCAGACACATAATAGTCCGACAAGACGGTCTCCAAGCATGGAAAACACCAGGAATAGACAACTCCCCATTCGGCCACACTTCCCAGCATTCCCACTGTTGATGGACAACACATGGCCCTTGCCCACATCTCTTAGTGACCTCACGTCTCTCCTGCAGTTCTTGTTAAACCTTCGCCCCCAAGTGAGACAATGTTTAGATGAATTCTCATTTCTATAATTGTCCCTGTAGTGTGACACCCGTCCAGCTCCATGCTATCTGCACAGGTTTATGTTACAGGAAGACTGATGATGGGGCATTTTTTCCAAGAAGGCGGTGCAGGCATTCCTCGGCTTTGTTGCTTTAAATACAATGATGGGGGGAGGAAGGAGAGGTGGATGAAAAGGGGAACAAGAGACATGGTCGCAGCACCTGTCGGCTCATTTGTGCCATCACGTTTAACAGCAGACTCGAGTTACAGGGGACGGTTTTAGGGCTTAGCTGCTCTCTCGAAGTATCGGTGAGAAAGATTTTATAATTAGAATACTTTTTTTATATAAAAGTTAGTTTATCTGGTGTACTTAGCTTGTACATGTAATGAAGTACTGCTTTATAATGAAGTATATTTATTATAATACGATTCTCTAATTACATTGTTATTATTGGTCAGTTGTGGCATTCTGTTGTTTAATATATAAATAAATCAATATTTTATATATATATATATATATATATATATATATATATATATATATATATATATATATATATATATATATATATATATATATATATCAAAACACTGTCAAAAATAAATATGTAAAATAACAGGAAAAGAACTGGCAGCTCATTAAACACGACACACACACACACATATATATATAGGTATAAGACAGCAGTATATATATTTACACACAATTCAAATGTATACTACATAACTATAATTTTTAATTTAAAAAGAATGTACAGTCAGCTAGGCATTATTATTATTATTACTTTTTTGTTTTTTTTATATTATGCATTATAAATTATGTATTACAATTTGAGATAAAATATTTTTATACATTATTTATACATTGGCATTATATATTTTTATTTATTGATATACTGATTAATTGAACTTGAATATATATATATATATATATATATATACATACGCTGATGGTAAACTTAGTTAAGTTCTTTTTTCTTTTCACACTTGAATGATTCAGATCATCAAACTAATTTTAATACTAAAGAAAGATAACCTGAGTAAGTACAAAATGCAGGGGGAAAAAAACTGTCCAAACCTGCCTGGCCCTATGTGATAAAGTAATTGCCCCCTAAATCTAATAACTGGTTGTGGCACACTTTTCAGCATCAACTGTAGTCAAGCAGTCTTTCACATCGCTATGTAGGAGATTTGGCCCACTCTTCTTTGCAGAATTGTTTAAATTCAGCCAGATTGGAGGGGTTTTCGAGCAAGAAAGGACTGTTTAAGGTCATGCCACAGCATCTCAATCGGATGTCCAGACTTTGACTTGGCCACTCAAGAAACTTGATTCTGTTTTTCTTCAGCCATTCAGAGCTGGACTTTCTGGTGTGTTTGGGATCACTGTCCTGCTGCAGGACCCATGTGTGCTTCAGCTTGAGGTCACAAACTGATGGCCGGACATTCCTAGGATTTTCCGATAGAGCGCAGAATTCATGTTTTCATCAATTATAGCAAGTCGTCCAGGTCCTGAAGCTGCAAATCAGACCCAGACCATCACACAACCACCACCATGTTTGACTGTTGCTATGATGGTCTTTTTATGAAATGCTGTGTTGGTTTTATGCCACATGTAATGGGACACACATTACAAAAAGTTCAACTTTTGTTGCATCAGTCCACAGAATATTTGCCCAAAAGTTTTGGGCATAATCAAGATATTTTTGGGCCAAATGTGAGACGAGCCTTTGTGTTCTTGTTTTTGCGCAGTCTCTTTCTTACTCTTTTCAAAACATGAAGGGGGCAAAAACCTTTTTAAGGTACAATATAATTCAATGTATATTGTACAGTATTATTAATGTTTATTATTGATATTTTTCATTATAAATATACATATTTAATTGTTTTATATATATTTAATATAAATATATATTTGCCTTTTTATAATTGTATGCCATTGACAATACCTACAGTATGAGATCTGAAAACTGAAAATGATAGAATTATTAAAAAAAAAACACATAAATATAAAATATTTATTTGTACACAAACAGCTTACAAATCATTCAGACAGTACTGTCTTCAAGGGGCACATCTCCTCAGCTGTGTGGTGTATGTTTGACCCGAGTGCTCATGGGGGCTGAGTGTTTTCTTCTGCTGTGACCGGGTCACTTTTAAAGATGTCCATTGCACAGAACTCTTTCTATGAAATCGATTGAAAAATGACAGGGGGAGTTTATGTTAGAGCTTGTGTAATGCCCTTATCAGTGTTTGTGTGCAATGTTTAAATAAGACCTGGCGGCTCCCTGATCAATAGATCCATCCTATCACATCCACGGCAGCTCGCGTCTCCCCCGCTGGACTGAAGGTCCTGGGCTAGCGGGCTCTCTACGCAGGCTAAGAAAAATTGCAGAATTTAATTGCCATGGAATGGGGTAGCGCTGCACCCGTAGACCAGCTAGTGAGACCTCAAGTCACGTAAGAAAGAAGAAACGGGAGAAAAACCTCAGATATGCACATGCAACAACAACAAGGCCCCTTTACAATGCACAAAAACGCAAAGCACGGCCGCGGTGAGAGTGAATAATGAACTTCAGCCCATTGATCGGAAAAACAAAGCCTGTATATGTTTGTCCCGGCAGGACCACAGGTCTCATAAATCTTTAAGGGTGATCTGTTTTTGCCACGCCGTTCCTTTTCAAATGCATCCCTTTCGATTCAAGTGATAGACAGAAGCAGCAAGCTATTATTATTTTATAGCGCACAAGCTCATTATACTTGGAAATGAATATGTGTATTGCTAGTTAAAGCTGCGAATGATCGCTAAAGGTGCGGCTACCGAATCGAATGCAGAAGTCCGGAACATTACGGATATTGATAGTTGCTGTTAGCGGTGAATCTTGTAGCATCGCAGGCCAGGTATCATAAAAATGGCACCCAAGCGCTCCGTTCTGGGGCAAGTATCTGCACAAACAGGCAGAAAGGAGATGGAGCTCGTATGATTGATATTTCCAGTGCAGATATCACTTAAGAAACACCTGACATGAGCAGGGCATGTTTCGGGACCGGTTTGCCTGCTAAGTACCGGGGCGTGAGCCAGCTAGCGTGTTATGCAGCCGGTAATAAAAGTTGGTCATTGATTTTCTGTAGTTGCTTGTAACAGTTAATGTTGATACATCAATAGCTAAAGGAAAGCACAGGCTTTAATAGGAGGCTGAAAATGTGGAAATATGGGAGGCTTGGGCGTTAAATCACAGAATCTATCCCCCAGATCGATAAGACAGTTACAGCAAGTGTCCCTCTGCTTTCCTAATGTTTTACAATAAACTGACAGCTTGTAATAAGGCTCTGGCAGAGGTAGAGGAAGAGAGGAATCCGACGGGACAGAGGCAAGAGTTGTGAGATGGAGAAGGAAAACAAGTAGCTATAGCTCAGTGTATTCTCAATCACTTCATCCACAGCTTTTGTCGAAGGCAACTCCAGCCGGTCTGTGCTTTTTGAACGTGGGGGAAAACTTTTACAAACAGTTCACGGATGCGTGGTTCACCTGAGATGGGTTTTTTTTAGTGCCAGATGCAACTGTGCAATCCATAAAGCATAATCCATAAAGTCTTGGTCTGATAATATTTCATTGCCAGTGATTAGGGTAAAAATTAGACTACACAATTGAGCTTCAAGTATATTGCTAAAATCACAAAACAAAACCCTTTATCTGTCAAGGGTAATACACCGAGTTCGTCTTGCCTTATCAAGAGTAAATCCATAGATGTAGAGTCTTGCCTGCGTTACTTATCTAAAGCATTTGTAGACATTCAGATAACGCCGCTAATGGCTAACGATCGCCAATCACACTTAAAGTTGTTTGCAATTTAAAGTTAATCATAAAGTAATGTGTAGTAAAAGATAAAGAACAAAGAGCAACGATATAAAAGCTAATTGCTGCCACGACACATTGAAGCCGAATGGCTGGAATTTCGGCAAACTGACTTGAATGCATGACAAAAGCTAGTGGGGCTAAAGGTAAAGTGCCATCCTTTCACTCCCCTTTAAAAGCATGAACCCGCTGCTGCATTGCGCCGTGTCCACAGATATCAGCGGCTTTTAAAACCTGATAAAGTCTGAAAGCCTCTTAAGGCTCCTAATGAGGTTGCCGTTTCAAGTGCCAGAAGTGAGGCTTTTGATTTCTGTCTCGTGGAATGAAAGGACAGCGGGCAAAAGAAATAACCCTTAAATATTAGGGTCATTGCACGGGCCCACTTCCTCCTCTCCACAAGATTTGTAAAATATCAGAGCACTCAGCGCTGATTGGAAGGTTTTGCACTTTTGAGCGAAATCTAAATGAGCGTGTTTGGTGACAACAAGAAGCGAACGCGTTGAGCGAGCGGGGAAGAGCTGCCGCGCATTGTCACAAATCACGGCAAATAAATTCCTACATGTGCATCGCCACATCAATGTGTTTTCAAAGGGTGTCCGCACACACATGCGCTTGCTTTATATGTGTATTGATTAGAGCTGGGCCTCACATCTTCCACATGACTTACAACCCGTCAGTGCCAAACTGCTTGGCTCACAAGAAAAACCTGCCCCTATTATCTTGCATTTAATTAAGACATAGCTGCAGTTTTATGCACCATTATTTGGCCCGGGCTGGGGGTCTCCAAGGCGTAAATATTGAACCGTCCCAGCCCTCGAATGTTAATCAATCCCAACCGACTTCCAAATTATTTGGTCTGTTTCAGGAAATGAATATTTGCACCTGTTATGAGCCTTTGCGCATGCATTACTGATCTCCCCTCTCTTCGCACAAGGGTAGACATATCGATTCAGATCAAGGAAACAAGATGGGCCGGCTTAATTAGAGCTTACCTATGTGGGAACTGCTTTTTTTGCTCCTTTAAAGCGAGAGTAAAGGGGAAACTGCTGTGTGCCGTGACTATATGCAGTGTTGTTCAGAGGTGTTTGGAAGAGACCCCACAGCCAAGCCTCGGGGACTTGAGATGCATCCAGTCTCATAGTCAAGTGTTGATGCCATGAGCAGAACATTTTTTATACCAGTGTCCTCTACATTTTACATTAGAAATGCGAATTATGTAGATAATTTTAATTTAAAAATAGCTGATTAAAAATCGATAAGGATGGTTTGCATATTTTGGTTACATTTGTTTAATATATCACGTTAATGGCATTTAAGGCACACATGGTTAAAAAAAGGTCCATTGTCAATAGTGTCGAAATGGACAAAGCACAGAAGTCACTTTCAAAATTAGCGAAATCAGAATTTGAGAAATCTTTTATCCTTATGTTCAATTTCTGATTGCGTGGATTCCTATTGAAATTAATGGATTTTGTCCAAAAATGTTGGACAAAAATTGCTATGCAGTGGTACTTGTTGACTGTCTACATTTTATTATACGAAGTTAGTAAAAGTTAGTTTAAGTTAAACTACTTTATATACTACTTTATATAAGTTATTTTAAAAAGTCTGAATCAATAGAACTGGTAAAAGATTAATACTGTTCGTCCACCCAAAATCTTATTCATATTCTCACTTTCTTCCAACGTGACTTTCTTTCTTTTGTGACCACAAAACACTATATTTTGAGGAACGTTTTAATCATCCATACAATAAAAGTGAATGGCGTCCAAAACATCAACCTGGGACCCTACTGGCTTTCATTTTGTGCAATATCCTCTTTTGTGTTCTGCAGAATAAAGAAAGTCAAAAAAGTTTCGAACAACGTGAAGGCAAGTAAAGAATGACAGAAATTTCTCTCTTGTTTTGGTAACCCTTCTCTCTTTTTGACCTAAATCTGTCCTATGACCTTGGTTGACTGCTAGAGTTCATCAGTCAGTTTCAATCAATGTCTAACCATTTTTCAGGGGCTACCACCATTTTAGCATGGCATTTCTAGTCAAAAACGGTTAGTAAAACGTGTCTCAAGACGTTCTTGAGGTGTCTATGGAGGGTCGAGACAATCACAGAGGCGGCTCCAACTGAAATTTTGGCATCTTCTCAGAAATGTCCACTTTAATCGTTTCTACCCCCTTTAAACTCCACAAGAACATTGTTCACCCTTCAGCGCCTTCCTTGCTGTTGAGGAAATCAATGTCTTGGTCGTAATTATTTAACCATTGATAAAGCCTTCAGCTCCTGCTAGAGCCAAAGCACTTATTCAACACACTGAGACTGACAACGGGAAAGATAGAGACGCTTCGGCTGGTGGAAAAGCCTGAGAAGTGATCAGCTGACTGCCATCGGTCCTCTCGACAAGCCGGAGGGATCGAGGAGACAAGTGACTGCTCCCAGGTCAAGTCATGTCTCTCCTCCTCTTTATCGACACTTAGCTTTACAAAGAGCCCCCTTGGGCTCCCCTGACAGTGACAGATTGCGATGGTTTGGCTGTGTTGAGAGCGAACAGACACTAACTTAAAGCGGTGGGGAGTGGAACAGCGTGGGTAAATGTGATTTTGATTTCCGTTAACAGGCTTCATTTGTAAATGCAATACGGAGACACTGCATTTAACGAGTGTAAGAGGGCTGATGCACTGGATTTGATGTTTTAATGTCCAGTTGGCCTCCAAATGTTGACCTTGTGTTTGTGTGGCCTTGGGTTTACCAGCACATTTACCCGATAACTGATTCTGTTTTAGGATTCATTCAGAAAAGACAGACGCCATAAACAATGTTTGGTATGAAATTGTAGTATCATGACAAAAGCTGTTACACTTGTCCTAACACAACATTTTTTGTTTTTGTTTTGACTTTTAATCATAAAACGTTTAGTTTAATGGCGCAAACCTTAATTATGAATGCACTTGCGAAAAGTTTAATAAGGACCGGTGTAGCTAAAGTTGCCCATTCAAAAATGGTTGAAGAACAAGCAGCAGGTCGAGACAAGACAGAAGATAAGTTTCCATAATTCAAATAGTTTTCATAAAGCACCATGGGATTTTCATGCTTCATTTAATTAACCTCTGACTGGCTTCTCAATAGCAACTGGCAAAGTGTTTTTCGCATCCGTGCACTTGTATGTACACAGAGCCCCCCGCCGCCCTTCACTCACAGGATACTATTAATCGGAGCCACCTTTGATCTCCAAGCTTAGTTCTCTTAGTCTCTTGGTCTCTCTGGGACTGGCACACAGCATGGATGGGGCAAGCTTCTAGAACGGGTCAGTGCCTGGGGCGCTACACTCCCCTCAGGTGAGAGTTTTATTATGGATGATGTTTCCGCCAAATTATTTACATCAGATTCCCCCCAAACTTCAACCAAAAAACCTACGCTACTCAAAGGCGTTCAACATAAACACAGCAAGGTTGAGAGGTCTGGAGTTTTTCGAAACTGGTCTTTGGTCTAAGGAAGATGTGAGGAACCTTCTCAAGGTGCGATAGGGGAGCTGGACATAAAGGCTTATGTCCTGCTTCATAGTTTCAGTTAGTTCAGGGACGCAGCAAACGGAATGGATGGGATCAAAGCACCTACACCCTACACACATCATATTCTCTTTTCCGGAACCACAGGACGGAACAATCATGTGATGATGCAGAAGCGGATGGTCGGCATTAATATTCCATGTTCTTATGGGGCCAAACAGACGGCCAGTCCTGTTTTTTGATGCTGTTTCTTTAATGGTGGAGACCTGCAGCTTTTGTGAATCGGCTACAAGAGCTACCTTGACCTGTAAGCAATGGAACCTCCGATCGTTACTGATAGCTAAAAGCAAAACTGAATGCACTCGGCACCCGAATCTCTAGGAGCAAATGACCTCCTGATTTTCTTAACTCCAATAGAGAAAAAAAATGCAACCTTGGTTTTGTAAGTTTCCAAGTTGGAAGTATAGCTAGAACTTGTGTAGCTTAAGTAGCACTTAAATGCACTAATCTAATGTTTTCTGTTTAAAATTCATTTTTTTGTATTTACATTTATTTTATTAAATAAATAATAATAATAATAATGAATTCAACCAAAAATAAAAAAATCTGTCATGATTCAAACATGGCAGGTCAAGACCACTAGCTTCGGATGTCATTGATTAGTGTATGTCTTGTAAACAGTCATTAACTAAGTTTTCATTCACATATTTTATGCTAATTTTATGACATCGCATTAAATTTGCTAGGTGAAACATAAAAAATTGGAACCATATATTCATATGACTGAGTAATTCACTCAGAAACGCAGAGAATAGAACATGGCAGGTTGACGTGCACATCAGAACTTTGAATTTTGGAAATTTGAAGGAAATTCCAAATATCTGGAAACAGTTTTTGGCTGCACTCTTTAAACCACAACTTTAAAAAAGTAACAGTGGCGTCTACTTCCATTTCTATTTGGAAGAAAATTTCCCAAGGAAATATGATTTGGTCTTTTGATAACACTGAAATGGCACTTTGTTCATAGACTGTTCCTGAAATATGCATATTGATTTAGTGAGGTACTGTATGAAGACTGATGAAGGGTAAATGAGATCTTGGAGCTACATGATTTTCTGAGAATGACAGCTTTGTCTGAACTATTCTGGCATTACCAGTAAAGGAGAGACGGTGGCATTCATAATGATGGTCTTATCGTACAGGGGGAAGTGAATGCGGTCTTGTGGCTTATCTCAAGGTCCAGCAGGAACCTTGGGAGCGAGCAAGTGAGATTTGGATGATGCCCGCTTCTCTCCACCCCTCCACCCCTTTCTCTGTACTCACCCAAGCTGAACAGCACCAGGAACTTGAGGCAGACAAACTCCCTCTGGTCCAGCTGGAGGGATCGTAGTTTGCTCACCAGCTCCTGTGCGTGACTCAGGAGGTTGTTGAGTGTGGCACCGGCTTGGGAGGCAATTAGGGCGTAATCCACCTGAAGAGAAAGGGCGAGAGAGTTTACACACACAGACAATAAAAGTATTACCACAAGCAACATGCCAGATCTCTGAAGGTTTGAGATCTCATGTATAAAGAGGTACAAGGAGCAGGACTGCAAAAGAAATTGGAGGTCTGAAAGAACACTCTTCCCATATTCCACTGGTTGATCAAGCGCATGCCATTGTTTAAACCAATCTGGGGCAATTATTGACTTGCGTATTCACTTTTGGAACTGAAACACTACGATTATTCTGAGATGATGTGCTCATATTTGCTTTGGAACAACAAGAGTTGAAAGGAATGTTTTAGGAAAGTTTAGGCCTTGTTTCTTATTCACTGGAAATTCTACAGTATTTTTTGAATCGGAGTCCTTTCAGTTTAAATGTTCAATCAGACAGACGGCACTTGGCACCACCTTTCGAGTTTTTCCACTCCGTCTGAAATAAGCATGTAACCAGCTCTGGCAGCTCTATGTTTTATATGCCTCTCTCCCTTTCTCTTTTTTCCCAGGCTCCTCTCTGCACAGCAGGGACAGTGCGCTGGGCCGAGGTCTGAATGATAATCAGCATCAAACTGAGCGGCGAAGAGCTGCACGTTTCTCCATCCCTGGTGCCCAGACCCTCGGACTCCAGCGCCCCGCGCCAGACGAGGGTGGTGGGGGTTGTAGAGGCGCGAGTGAGCGGGGGCCCCTGGAGGTCCCCCAGGCTACCGGGCCGAACCCTGCGCGGGACCCCCGTGGCCCTCTCCTCCCCTTTCAGGGGCACTTAATATCTGCAGCAGCAGCAAATTTGTCTTGGAGGCAAGTCCTTAGCTGCCACTCACTGAAAGCAGGCCATATTAAATTTTTATATTTATTGACAATTCATTACCATAATTGACTGCGCCAGGGTTTCTGGATAAGGTAGACTGCGGGCCTCCTAAGCGTAAGGAGAGCTCCCTCTGAGCTGGATTTGCAATTAAAAACGCGGACGGATTGGAATTTATTTATTGTGTAAATATGATGAGTGGAATTTTTTAAAGTCCTGGTTGGAGAATTGCACATTTCTCACCGGCTGTATTCGTGGGTCTCTTCGAGGCCCATATGAAGCTGCTGAAGTTGTCAATTAACTGGGATTTGACAAACTGGCCATGTGCTTCGAGCATTAGTAACCACTTAAAGTAAAAGTAGTGGGATTACACTTAAAAAAAAATACAAATAATAATGCAAAATACTGACAATATTTAACAAACATTAATACTAATCTAAATATTTTTTTTAATGTTGCCTATTTATATTAATATAAGTATTTAAAAAAATACTATATTCCAGTGAACAAACCCACAAAATAAAAAAATACATAAAAAAATAAAAAATGTCTGTCAAATGTTATTTGTGACATTTTTGTTCCATAATGATGACTGAGCAGCACTTGTAGCGAACTGTTTGTAGCAATATCCCCCAATTCATTCTAACATTGTGAATATCTTGTGAATGAATATGAATGAATGAATATTGTGAGTGCTTGATCGTGACAAAATACGGAGACCGGTATGAATATCATTATGATGATTTGGATTCTTCTAAAGGCCTGGGACCTTCAGTGTGAGAGGCAGACATACAGATACAGCAAAAGACGGGGTGGAGGGGGAGATGTACTGTAGGTCTGTGACAAATTGAAAAGCCGCCCATGTAGTGTCATGTGTCGCAGGACTTCAGGACTGATCCCCACAGTGCTTTGCTGCCATACCAACACTGGGAAGAAACAATGACACGTCCTCAAACAAGATGAGAGATGGTGGGGCAGTTCAGCTGACAGTCACGGACAATGTTGTGGAGTAACTACTTATATATATATATATATATATATTATACGCACACACACACACACACACACACACACACACATGCACTATACAGCAGCCTGAAGTTAAACTACTCTGATTTACTGAATCACAATATTGCTTTAATAACTGGCAGTTTGTTTGTTATGCATAAGTCCATGTTCATGCGCGAGTGTGTTGTGTGGCCGGGCTGTCAGTAGTCTGCTCTGGAATAATAGGACGTAATGAACTGTTTGAGTCTTTGCTTTCTCTCTCCCCAAAGGCTTTTTTTTTTCAGCACCAGCTGTTCATTAGGCAAAATATGCAAACAAGGTCTGGCCCTCCTCCACCCCTCCCCCACCCCTCCGCCAGACCTCGCTAATCAAACATAGAGGCGCGCTACGCAGAGCACTCACAATCCAGACGAATCAAAGATAGCGAGCGCTGTGAGCTCTCACAGATCTCCAGATGTGATATCTAACGAACTTTCTCAGATTTGTATTGCTCAGAGGCTGCTCTTTCATGGCTCAGGAGGCTAGAAACCACTTTCACACTAACCAAACAAATCAATTTCTGACCTCAAATAGACTCGACACCAAAAGCTGTTAAAGTGGATTTTTTACTGTCTCAAATGATGAAAGGGAAAAGTAAAGAGCTGTAAAGTATATAATTCAGATATAATTTAGAAATGCTTTTGAGGCATCAAATATGCTTAATTGGTCTTTTCTCTGTCCTTTAGTTGACTTGGTGGAAATCGCATCAGGAGCCAGATTCGAACCCACGTTGATAGCGTTATAACTTTCCAGAGCATACGAGTTTATTCATCATTTTATCTCATTATTGTCTTGAAGAAACAACTGAAATGTTTTTGAGAAATTTTAGATATTTAGTTTGGGTTTCCTTTTTCCTTTAGTTGACTTGATGGAAATTGTGTCAGGAGCCGGATTCGAACTCGTGTTGATGGCTGTATTTTTAATTTACCAGAGCATGAGAGTTTGTTCATCATTTAATATCATAACGGTCTAGAAACCATGTTTTTGAGACAATAAAGATGTCTACTGTAATCTGGGTTTTCTCTGTCCTTTAGTTGCCTTGGTTGGAAATCACGTCAGGAGCTGGATTCGAACTCACATCGCTCGCTGTATTATTTACCAGAGCACGTGTGTTAACCGCTAGGCCATGGCCAGAAAAAACTTATATCATATAATTTATCACCTGTAATTCACTTCTGTTTTGATACATAATCCTATGATAAGCTGTGAACTCTTTGGAAAAGTTCTCCTGCCCACGAGTCCCTGTGTTTGAGCTGTCACTACAGTTAGAGATCACTTTGTTGAGGAGAGAGGATGGAGGGAAAAACATAGAATTAAAAATTTAAACCAAGCCTTACTGACAGGCGGACAGAAGCATATTTATTTATAAGCAGTTTAAACATCTTCTGGAAGTGTGTGTGCATGTGCTGGAGCCGAAGACAGAATTAAAGGTCCTCGTGTGCAGAAAACTTCAGCTGAGCCTGAGGCGTCCGTCCAACGACGTTCCTCAGAGACGACTGAGGTAAATCATACATATCTTCTGCTTTCCCTCCCTGTCCGTCTCTCTGTGTCTCTCATCCCTTCTTCACCGCGATGACTCGTGCATGCTTAACCAAGCATTTTATTTATTCGTTCACCACGCACTTGATAAGAAGTCTACAATTGATTATTCTGGCCACATTAGTTTATACCTAAGCGTAATCTATTTTTAATGGAGTGGCCGGGGCAGTCGATAGCACTTTAAAGGATGTTGATCCACACTGGCAAAAAAGCCTGATGAGATCTACGGGGAGGCATGGAGGAGACTGCAGCGGACGCTCACCTGTTGCCCTGTGACCAGGAGGATGGAGCTCTCTTTGGCGTGCATCACCTGCCGGAAAACGTGGTCCAGGATGAGGAGTTCACTCCAACAGTTCTGGAGAAGCTTCATTTGGTCGTCAACCTGAGGAGAGACCAACATGTGTAAGTGTAATGTGTAAGAAGTAGTTATTTGGGTAGATTATAACTTTTTCCAAGTACAGTAGGTGGGCGTGTTCAGAATGGTTCAGGTTTGGATTTAGCCTTGATTAACTGGATAATCTTTGAAAATGTTTAAAGGGATAGTTCACCCAAAAATGAAAATTCTGTCATTAATTTCTCACCTTCATGTCATTCCAAACCCATAAGACCTTCATTTATCTTCAGAACACAAATTAAGATGTTTTTGATGAAATCAGAGAGCATGCATCGTGGTACATCGTGTTAGAGGAGACTGTCCTCATTGAATAGTGGCGTTATTTTAGTTTTCTTTGTGCAAAACAAAGTATTCTCGTAGCTTCATTTGATTACGGTAGAACCACTGATGTCATATGGATGATTTTAACGATTTCCTTACTACCTTTCGGGGCCTTGAACATGATCGATGCATGATGAAGCTTTTGGATTTAATCAAAAATATCTTAATTTATGTTCCGAAGGTCTTACATGTTTGGTACGACAAGAAGATGAGTAATTAATGAGACAATTTTCATTTTTGTTTTTGTTTTTTCATTAAATTTTTGAGTGATTTCAAACCTTTTTGGTTGAATTGTATTGTCCTGTAGCAACTGTCCTAATGTAAATCAATCTTTTTTTTTTTTTTTAGCATATTTAGAGTTATAATAACGTTATTTTAAATTGTAATAACATCTCACAAAATTTACTGTATTTTAATCAAATAATCAAAGCCTTGGTATGCATAAGAGACTTCGTTCAAGAACAAAAAATAAATAAAAAATTCCACCAGTAGTGTAGAAACAACATTTCACAGTCGAATTTCAGATGGATAAAATCAATTTAACATCAAGTTCTGTTGTTCATTTAATATGTCAAATATGCCACTTTATGGAATTAAAATGGCTTACAAATGGCATTTCTTTTTGATTTTTCAGTCCCAAAAGTTTTTGTTCAGTCATTTGTCATTTGAGTGTAATTTTAACCTTCGACACTGTGTCTGTGTGTTAGTAGTCCGGACAGCCAGTAGGAATCAATATTGGTCTTTGGGTCGCAAGAGGTCATTCTCGTGTGAACTTCACCAAATGTGACTGTTTTTCACCCGCTGTTAATTAATCTGTTTGTCGAGCGATACAGCTTCATTTATCCCTTGTGATTAAGTTGCGTGTTTAGCGTTGCGCAGTTAGGTGCACTCACGTTGAAACTCTCTCACACAGGAGTTAAACGGCTTCAACAACGCATTCATTGTCACCCTTCTTGGGTTCTCATGGCTCCCTTGGTCAATTATTAAACGCAAGAGGTGAAAAGGGCTCTTTGAGTCCAATGTCGGCAAGAATGAGGAAAATTTGTGAAAACGAGTCCCCGTCTGACTATTTGGCTACATGTTGATCCCCAGTTCACCCATGAGAAAAGTTTACAAAAGGGTGATGAAAATACAGAAATGTAATGATTATGAAGTCTCATGAGAACAGCGAGTCGTGAAAATAATACTTGTGGTTTCTCAAGGCAAAGATAACGTGAATGAACTGCCTCTTACTATCTTGGGAGGCTCCATCGATATCTGGTTCGGATTGTTTTGACTGCCTGCGATTCGTGTTTGTGCTGCTCTCACAGTCATAACAAATGCTACAAAATCAATTGGAAGAATGGATTTCCAAATCCGGCAAAGCAAAAGCCTCAGAAAACCAATCAAATCTCTTCTTGTTTGGTATCATTGCATCACTTATATCAACTCTTTTACTGTACAATCGATACTGTATGGCCTAATTTCATAAAATCTCCTGGTTTGAAATACTAGGGCTGCAAGAATCAAATATATGCATTTGGCATTGTTCACACGTCTCATGTTTCAAATCATGCAAGCCAAAAATGCCCGTTCTACAAAGAAACCTGTCATTTAGTTAGTTTTTTGACATGTTGCCCCACATGAGCCTCTGATGCCTGGCACTTTTAGGTCATCAAACAGGGATGAGGGTGCCATGAGTCAAAGCAGGGGAAGATACTGCAGACTGGGGTTTCTGCCAGAAACACGTCAGATGGGCAGAGAAGGCATCTCTGACCTTTTAAAGTGCGTCTGACATCGCTGTTTCCATGTCAGCTCACTTCCCTTTGCACTGTCACAGCTATGTGTAACTCGGCTCTGAAGTGCTCTTACGACAGGCAAGCAATGTCCTCTAATACTGGAGGTAGTGACTTGTGATCAGCATTCGCGCTTTCTGTGTGCATCACTTGTAGAAAATGTTTAGTAATTACATATTTTTCTAAATTTTAACATGGAATTGAATGCAAAAATGTAGCAATGCTTTTTTTTTTCAAACAATCTCAAATACCTACAAAGATTTCTGTGTAAATTTCTGTGTTCATTTTATTTATTTTTAAAACTAAATTTGAATGCAACAATTTACGACACAAAGTTTTTATAATTTACACAAAGTATGATTTACACAACTGACACTCAAATACTTAAGTTTAATTTTTTTTTTGCCATCATTATCCAAACATGAGCATAATGAATTGTGTTAATTGATTGTAAAACTACTTTTGCTATTTTTAAATACTGTTTACTAAAAAAAAAAAATTACAATTTACTGAAGAAAAAAAAAAAAGGTTTTGAAAAAAAGTTTTGAACTATTTACTAAAGTGCCTTTATTGTTAAAACACACAATGGGTATCTAATATGTATGAAAGTTTTTGTTTATGTTTTTTTTTTTTGTGTGTGTGAAATGAGTAGAATTCATTTGTTTTGTAAAATTACTTTTGCTATTTTTAAGTATTATTGAATTTGACAATTTATGAAGGAATGATTTTATAAACAATTTGCAAAGAAAATATCATCACTGTTTAAAAATACAGTATCTATCATTTACATTATAAAAACATTTTGACAACTTTGGGTTTATCATTCAGGATTGGGTTTATCATTTTGATAATTCTGGGTTCATCATTTTGACAATTTCAGGCTTATTTCGACAATCGATGGTTTATCATTTTGATTATTCTGAGTGTATCATTTGAACACTTTTGTGTTTATCATTCATGAAACACAAGATCAAAGTTTTATTTTGTTTTTTTTACAAACAGTTTACACACAAATACATTGTGCTAATGTGTATTTAAATTATAATATGTATATATCACCCCAGCAACCCTGGAAAAATATGCTATATTTGAATATTTTACACTGTCATACAGTTGATGTGATTAGTGTTTTTTTTCCTGCATGGATAACAGGAATAAACTCAACAGATTGTAAATTCAGCTGTATAATCATGACAAGCTAAAAATAAAATGGCAATCGGTTGTTAATGTTTATCTAGATGAGCTGGTGGTGCAAGGTGCTGGAACAAATACCTGGAGGTCAGCCAAATAAAAACATGCTTATTGATTTCACTCCAAAAGCATTCAATTAGGAACCTGAGCTTTTGTTTGACCGCATAGCAAGCGATTAAACATCAAATCTGTTGTCCTACACTGAAATCTCACAATACACAAACTCCTCTCGCATCCCTCGGAAATATAAGAAACTCCGAATTTTGCATTTATTCATGTGCTGTGCTTCCAAATTTTTCAAAATCAGAGCTTTTACTTTTTCTCTTATGATAAAAAATGCATATCCTCCAAGAAACCAATTTAATTTTTTACGGTCATTCAGGCATTGCTAGATCAATGCAGCGATCAATTGCTGAGCCCCCGTCCTGCTCCTAAAGAAGACCCTAAGACCCTGTGTGCCTCAACGGCACGTTGAACGGTATTAAGGATATTGCCAAATGAGTATACCATGATTATTTGCTCTTTTTTTTTTTTTTTTTTAATGTAAACGATGAGCAAATATGTCTTGTTGCATATCCAAAATAAATACTTATTCATCACTGCCTGATAGGGTTGATTGGTGATAATAGAATACACTCCAAATCGCCAAATACAAGCGTTATTTTTTTCTTTATCCCACACGGTTTTGGTAGACTGCCAGGAGCATTGTTCAGGCGCGAGTAACGAGCTTACGCAGCTGGAACTGCTTTTAATAAGTATTTCTTGTTGTTTTTGAAGTGCCCTAATGAACAGATTAATAGAATCTCCTTGAGTGCCCATTAATGAACAGAATGAGACGAATGATTTATTTACAACTAAAGGAAGGCCGTGAGTGTGCGGTCCACAATCACATTAGCATAAACACGAGGAAGCGAGAGAAAAAAAAAAGATACGAGGGGTAGAAAGAAAATAAATCCCATCTGAAATCTTTTGACCTGTTGGATGTGGATGAACGGTGCTGGTCGGTGAAACTACAGGTGAGGTTTGAAGTGCACTTCAATGGTGCCGTCAGGCGGCGAGCTTTGAGTTGTCTTCTGTGGACATCTGTTCGCGCGCTGCTACATGCACTTCCTTTCTGCCAGGCTGACAAATAGCATTTGATGTTGGATGCTTCCCTTCTGTTGGTGATTTTATTTTACTTTTTACAGCAGTTTATATAAGAAAAATAGAGCAAAATAGATCATTACGTGAAGAGGTTTTTAAGGTGCTGCTAAGGTGTTTTGGGTGGTTGTTTACTGGCCCAATCCAAAAAAGACTTTTTTCATGGTTAGGTCCCTGTTTTATTCTTATAATAATCTTTAGGTATCACTAACATCCGTAGCAAAAATGGTAATGGTATAAGTTGAGTGCCTCATCTCTTTATCAACACTAATAGTTTTTGGAAACCTATAAATGTACAGTTACACTCATGGGAGATAATGGAAGTGTCCCCGAATCCCCAGAGGAAGTGCTAACTATTTATGCTGAGGTGTCACATTCTGGCTTCCTCTTTTGCCGTCCCGTGGGAGCTGATTTGACATGCTTTGGATGCTCGAGACTGAAGAGCCTGGTTTATTTGGCCTCGCTTTTCCCTGATCTTGTGGAAATCTCCCGGCTTGTTTGTCATTGCAGGGCCTGTGTTTGCTCTCTTGCTCTCTTGCTGCCGGGGGTCTGATAAGCACGCTGGGACTGAGCAGGTGGCCACCAGCCGCTGCGGCCGCATTGCTTCATATTCGTGCTCCTCTGAGGGAGCTGCCTGGCATCTCACTCTCTCTCCGGACTTATTTTAGAGTCTGATGTTGCTTCATAGGGGATAGAGCCTAGTGCAGGAGTTTTAATTTGTACTAATGTGTATTAATGATCTATAACCGGGACACATTGCTGACCATATTCCAGTAACTGCTGTGTTTTAAACATACAGTTAACCTATGATTTAAAACTGTATCACTCTGTTCCAAACCTGTATGACTGTCTTTCTTTTGCCGAACACAAAAGAAGATGTTTTTAAGAGGAGCTTTTTATACAATGAAAGAATCCAAGAAGGAAATTTAAAGTGCTTTAATAGTCCTAAAGTTTCCTAATAAACTCCACAACTACCGTTGTCTATTTTAATTTGAGGTGGAGGGCAATATTTTTAGTAAATCACAATTTATTTTCAATGTGTTTCTCACAATGGAGAACGGCCCAAAAACTCTTTCATGGTGGGATATCGCAGCTAAGATTCTTCAGAATGTCTAATTTTGAAGAAAGAAAATCACATTGGCATGGAACAACATGAGGGAGAGTAAATGAAATATTTAAAGTGCCCCTATGGGTTATGAAAGGTTCATATTTTGGTTTTGGGAGTCCACAACAACAGGTTGACACTTTAATTGTATCTTATCATATGCATCTATTTTAGATTATTTTAGATTATTTGCTTAAAGACTCCCAAACGATTTGCTCAGCGATTCATTTTCCGAAAACCCTCCTTTGCATGACACAAATCTGCCTGATAAAGCAGCGTTTGTGAGCGCAGTGCTGCTTTGTCTACAGCGTTACCAGGGAAACAGACATTTTTGCCGCTCCAAAAGCGGCACCTAGTGGCAAAGAATAGATTAGAATTTTCATTCAGACCGACTTGAAAATCAAGTTTTCCGAGGTCTGAGCAGGCAATATGCTAATGTTTTATGTTAACGTCAAGATAAAACGGCTTGGGATTCGTTTTAAAAACAAGTTTCAATGATTCAGAGTCAAGTCTTTCTTTTGAGAGACAATAACTTTATACACTGTACACTGTGCAGAACTGTGCAGAATGTTTTCATTCACTTAGAACTGTGTTGCTGCATGAAAGGTCATTTTCAAAAATGCATATGGGGCACTTTAAATACGAAAAGCTATTATATGACTTTAAAAGATTTGTAATATAGAGCAATAGCCATATGCACCACATTTATGGCGAATGGCCAAAAAATTATTTTATTATGGAAAATCGCAGCTAAAGGCCCATTCACACCAAGAACGATAACTATAAAGATAACGATATTAGCGTCCACACCAGCGAACGATGTCTGTGTATTCTAAGCGGACGTGCCTCCGCGTGTCTGCTGCTTTAAATTCTCGAGCTCATTACAGCAGGATTGAGTCTGATTTGTTGGCAACGTTTTTATCGTTCATCAGCAAAAAAAAAAAAAAAAAAAAAGTTCTGAAAGTGATTCCAACGATATCGTTTCTCTTTGCCTTTATCGTTATAGTTGTGGTGTGGACTCCGCTATTCTTTAATATTGAGAACGATTTTTAGAACTATATCTTTATCGTTATCTTTATAGTTATCGTGCTTGGTGTGAACGGGCCTTAAGATTCTACAGAATGTCTCATTTTGTGTTCAATGGAAGAAAGAAAATCACAAGGGCTTGGAATGATTTGAGGGAGAGTAAATTAAATACTTAAATCTGAAATGTGTATTTTCAAAACTGTGTACATTTGTAGGTGCAACATTATTCAAATGTGCTCAAAATGTTTAGATGTGTTGCGCGTGGTGTGTTGCAGCAGTCTAAGAAAGGCTGGATGCAGAAACAGACTCTCAGCAATGCGAACTATCCATGTTGTAATCTTGTCCTAGTGATGTTGTGTCCATGGCACACATAGATTATGTAGGCTTTCACTGTGTGCCTGACAGCGATGTAAATTGAGATGTCATAAAATATCTTTGGGAAAACATTTGCATTCCTTGCAGTAGCTAAATCTGTGAAGACCTCATGGTATTCTTTCTCCGAGGGTCTCTGTGAGGGGGGGGGGGGGGGGGGGGGGTAAACAGATGCACATAATTCATGTGTTAGTGTGCAGGTGAGCAGGTTCGGGACTTGTCCAAGGCTAGCAAGTGGACACCGAGCAACTGTGTGATGCAGGGGCTGGAGGAGGGGTGTTCAATCGATTGAGACGGGGAACAGAGATTGATCAGTTCCCACGGTGAACGCATTAACACTCTCCCAAGTGTGACTCTTGACCTGTGAAACACCCAGAGTTTGATTGGAGGCCCTCAGCAGCCCCTCATCATGTCAGCCCACAATAAAAACAACACACGTCGGCATTCAGCAGAGTTTAGTGGGACATGTCAAACATCTCCGGACATCACAGAGATGAATGAGACTATAAATGCTGCTTGTAATTAGTGCTCAACCCATATGGGTTTTCAATGGCTGATCACATGCTTTATATATATGTGTGTGTGTGTGTGTGTGTGTGTGTGTGTGTGTGTGTGTGTGTGTGTGTGTGTGTGAGTATTAGTGCTGTCAAATGATTAATCGCTATTAATCGCACCCAAAATAAGTTTTTGTTTACATGTGTATTGCGTTTATTTATTGTGAATATATAAATACACACACATTCAGTATATATTTTGAAAGTATTTACATGTATATACATTTCTATAGATATATTATATATAAATATAACATATTTGTCTTAAATTTATACATGCATGTGTTTGTATTTATATATACCAATAAATATACACAGTACACACTTATATATTATTTAAAAGAAAACTTTTATTTTGGATGCGATTAATCGCGATTAATCGTTTGACAGCATGTGTATATATATAAATCAGGATTCCAGTAACCCACTGTATGTGTTTTAATGATTTTGTTCAGAACACAAAAGAATGCGTTTTGAAGAGTAGCTCTTTTCTATACAGTGAAAGAATATTGACACCAAGGCCATAGAGTTCCAAGAAGGGCATAAAAGTGCTTTAATACGCCTCAAACTTTCTAATAAAAGCCACAATCCCGTGTTTCTCTTAAGTTGAGGTTGAGGGCAAGATTTTTAGTGAATCAAAATTTATTTTTTTATGTGTTTCCCACAAGAAAAGCTATTATATGACTTCAAAAGAGTAATAATATAGAGCAATAGCCATATGGACCATATAAAAAAAGCTTTCATTATGTAAAATCGCAGCTAGGATTCTTCAAAATGTCTCATTTTGTGTTCAACAGAAGAAAGAAAATCGCGAGGGCATGAGGGAGAGTAAATTAAATAAATATATAAATCCAACATTTCTCAAAAAAGAAGAAATCCACACCTGCTGTGCCGTGTTCAGCTGCCAGCAGTTATATTTCTACTTCAAGGACACTTACTGTGTATCTCTTCAGAGTGAAACTGAATCAGGTTCTTACAGTCTGTTCTCCATCAATATAACGCCATATTGCCACAGACTTGGCTAGAAAACTATAGTAATTAATAAAGCACTGCAAAGTGCGTATATCGTATATGTACTTTCCTGAAGGGTTTTCGGTTGCTTCTAGATGCTATGATGAAAGACTAATTAATTTAATTCATTCATGAGCACTAAAGTGGCAGCCTTTCATTAATGGAGTGATATTCAATAAAACCACAACCTTTTTTTTCGCTCGGCATGCTTTGCAAAACTCTAATAAGTCTCTTGAGCAACGGCACAATCCAGAGAGAACGGGAAAGATGAAATTAGGTTATGAGAACAAAACTTATCCAAACCGTAGGCCATTTACCGAGTCCATCTTAGTAGCTGTTTCAAACAATCGACATAAAAAAATAAGGTCTCTTCCAATGGTTCGGAGGGCTTAAAGCTAAGAAGCTATCAACTAATTATCAAAAAAACACAGCAGCCCTGATCAATTATTCAGCTGAACATTAGACTCCTAATACACATGCAGTCTGTGGAGGGAAGGCTCTCTGAAGTACCACACACTACGCTACTTTACCCCAACCCCCCTTTCCACGACTCGGTGAGAAAATAATGCTCTCCAAATCCACAATGAGCTGTGCGCGCCACGTCAAACCCCAATCGATCGCGCTTCTCCATCTGTACGCCGCGCACACACACATATTCAAGCGCGGCGTCTCGTGTTTAGAATGATCGCTGTATTTTTATTTGATTTTACTTCCCCTCCCTTGCTGTATTTCCCCCTCAATTCTGCGATTTATGGCTGTCTTTATTGGCGACGGCTGTCGATATTTATGGCTTTTGTGTGACACGCTGACAGACAACAGGAAATGACTCTTGATTGGCTCTGTTGGGAAATGGGTCTTGGTGAGCCGGGGCTTCTGTATTATTTAGCTGGGACATGCAGTCGCCTTCCAGAGTGGCTTCATGCGTCTGTCTGTTCTCGTCTGTAAGAGTACTAACGCAACGCATTAGTAACGGCATCATTTGCTCTTATTGAGGCCCAAAGGAACAGCTGATCTCTCAATGTATATTTACATTCAGGCATTTCATTCATTTTAAACCCTATTTAGAGTAGCTTTTCTAAATATTTATGTATCATTGATAGATTTAATTGCCATCAAAGAGCAGCCTTCTTTGCATGCATTTGGATTAGGTGATATATATATATATACTATATACAACTGAATAATTTCCATCTGAAAGCATGTGATGGAGATTTACCGCTACTATTAATCACAGAACCGAGATGCGCATGACTATCACATGTGATTTATCATGCAGCCCTATGTTTGTTTGTTGATCACAGAGTACAAAGTAGATGAGGAAAACTAGGATGCCGGTGTATTCACAGCACCCCCATTACTGGCTGGAGTGCATGGAATGGTGCGCTGTGATTGGTTGAGGGGATACATCATATTCTGCAGAAAAGGGAATAAGGGAATGGATAAAAAAGAGAGAAAACATGATCTAAAATGTTTTCAGTACCGACCAGATATAATAATGTTTTTTTTTTGTGCCATTTATCGCATTTAGGAAACAAACTCATATATATATATATATATATATATATATATATATATATATATATATATATAGGTGCATGCAAAAAATATATATATATAAGTATTATGTCATCAAAAAAAATTTTAAATTCAACTTTTGTATAATTTACACACATTCACCAGACTAACAGGATGATTTTAGGATGATTAATGTGAGTATAATATATCAGAATAGCATAATAGAGGTCATTTTACTGTTTCAAAATTATTATTATTTTTATTTATCTGCAAGTATAATATGGATTAGAAACAATTAATGAACTGAATTTATAATACAGAATATATTTCACACAATGCACACACCTTTTCTAGTTTTTGTAATTTTAAATGTAATTATATTTGTAATTTATGTTTGTAGAATTACAAACACACACACAAACACACACACTCACACTCACACTCATAAAATAATTATAATATACATTTTTGAAACTAAATGCAATATACTTTGCCATAATATAATAATGCAAAGAAAAAGTATGTATTAGTACAAACATCTGTGTGTATGTTTGTATTTTATATAATACATTTGAACTTTAAAATGTATTTATTATTATGAATTACTATAACAATAATTATTAATTAACTATAATAATGCACACATTGTTTATTATTTACTTATTTATAATTATTTGTAATTTGTTCATTATTTTATAGCTATATACGGAATTTAGTTTTCTTTATATTTCATATATATTTGAACAATTAGACAAAACAATTATATATATATATATATATATATATATATATATATATATATTGAAAAAAATAATTAAAAATTATCGTTTGTTTGTTTGTAATGCTTCCATTTTTATATTATGGCTACATTCAGTATTTAGGTTTTTCTTCAATATCTTATATATATTTTTATACATTATATATACACATATCATCTGGCATTTCGTCAATTCCATAGAGTATACATTCTTTTTTCCTAATCAAACAATTATTATGACTTGATTTTGAGCCAAGACTGTTGTAATGAGTGACACTGGTACAAAGCCTAACAAAAAGTGAACTCTCGTGCCAAAATGTCAGACGCCTGCAGCTGCAGACCACCCTCCTTCACTGAGCCTTACAAACAGGTACAGAGAGAATTCAAAGGCCTGCTGACACAATCTGAGAGAAACATTACTGTCTTAGCTATTATGTCCCTATAGTGCCATTTCTGGCATCGCACCATTGTAACGCAACGCTCGCTAGTTTTAACACCGCTGTCAACACCTCAGTTACTTGAGTGTTGGCCCGGTGTGAATCTGAAATATTTTCCTCTCCCGTAGTTCAGAAACGGTGAAAGCTTCCTTTCATCTTCGTCAGGGGGTCAGGATAAAGAAAGAACGCAATTACCAAAACTATTCTGAAAGTTACGCTCATTGATGTAATGTGTTTGGAAACGTTTTAAAGCGCCAAGACGATGCCAAATGAACCTAAACCGTGAGGCAGAAATAAAAGACATAAGTCGCTTTAATGAACAGGTGGCTTTGTCTTTTTCTGACGCCTCGGTGACGTCTAACGTTCTCCAGCTGAATCGCACATGCCGTTCATCTGGAGCAAATCCATTCACACAGTCCGGTTAAATATAAGTGTAAGCCTAGCCTGCACGCTCCCTGTCTTTCTGGCCTTATCTATTGTCTTTGGGACCTTTCAGCGCGGCCGGAATAGACAGCTGTATATGAGAAGCAAAAATAGACGTCGTAGGACAACTGCTGACAGAGCGAGGTGGAAAGCGGACACTAGAAACCTCATGCCTGCGCTGATTACTACAAGTTAATTAAACCCTGAAGGACAGACAACAGCAGATCCGGACAAATTAAACAAATGCTCTTTTGTAATGTGCCCGTAAAAAGTTTGACACTTTCAGTTGGCGCTGGCGTTCGGTGGATTGGTTTCAAACCCATTACGTAAAACAGGTGCGAGGCCACAGCTGCTGTGCAAATTGAATTTACAAGTGTGAGGTATACGAGGATGAAGAGAATAATTATAGAGGGGAAAAGGCTAAAGCCCGAGTCACATTTGGGGAGCTTGACATCATGGACTTAAGTTGAATGTGGCAAAGTTACGTGCACCTACAAACACTTTTATGCCAGTGTAATGTACAAACATTTAATAAAAAAAATATTCTAAATATTTGCTGAAATATTTATGTCAATGCACTAATATTTTTGCATGCATTTGGATTAAGTAGCTACAACTATATATATATATATATATATATATATATATATATATGTGTGTGTGTGTGTGTGTGTGTGTGTGTGTGTGTATACAAACATTTAATATATTGTAAAATATTCTAAATAATTTCTAAATATAATAAAAGTACCAGATAATAATATGTATTATAAAAAATGCCCCTGTTTGAGAATTTATCCTGTATTTATATGGTACGACAAGCAATATCACACGAGCAGTATCTCATGAGTTTTGATCCTGAAGTTTAAATGTGATTTTATCCAACAGTTCAGTAAATCTGTGTTATTTTCTAAACACAATATGATGTTTTTTGCTCAGTTCTGCAGAGAACACATTACCTTTAAAGCCACAGCAGAACTGTTACGCGTCTCCGAGCAATACAGCGGTGTTTAGTTTCTGAACGAATCTGCGTTTTGAACGAATCATAAAGGCATTTACTGTCGCCCTCTGCAGATTTAGTTCCTTATTTACAGTATCATTTCATAAAAATAAAAAAATAAATAAACATTAAAGGGATAGTTCACACACACACAAAAAATTTAATTCTGTCGTAATTCACTCACCCTCATGTCGTTTCAAACCTTTCTTTTGTGGAACATAAAAGAAGGTTTTTTTGAAGACTGTTGGTAACAAAGCTGTTTCGGTTACCAATGACCTTCAGTGAATGAACAAAAAATACTGAGATCATTATTAAATGATCTTCTATTATCTTCCATACTTTGTTAGGCCATTGTAGCCTAAATATGTGTAATACATACATATATATATATATTTATTAATTTATGATCACATCATATATACTAAAATATTTGAAATATTTGGGTATCAATGCATTTCATTATATATATATATATATATATATATATATATATATATATATATATACTGTATGTGTATGTATATTTACACACACTATTTATATTTTAAGTGTTAGTCCATATTTGTCTGTGAATATATAATTAAGTAATTTAAGATTAATATAACAGTGTCATACATTAAAATAAACAATATTATAATTTTTATAACAATATTAATTTAATAATTTAATACAACTATTTCAGATATTTAAATATCATATGATTACATATATATTTTGTAAAATAAACTTATTTTTTATGGTGATTTCTAGCAATTCCATCTACTAAATCAACGCATTTTGTTCTAAAGCGCCATCTCATGAATGCTGATACCGTGCCGTTTAAATGCAAGGCTGATATTACGGCTCTCGTACGAGACGCTGCTTTGGTATAAAGCAACCATTTACTGTTATGAGGGCAAATGTGCAGCCGTTTTGACTTTTCGACTAGTACATAAGGGGTGAGAATGCTGATTGAGTTGATTTGTTAGCTTAAATCAGCCTCTTCGGAGCAGTTTGTCTGCCGTTGGCTCGGTCTGATTGGGGTGTTTTGGGGCTTCACTCTACATCCTGGTTTTAACAAGCATCCAGTGCGGCCAATAAAAAAGGCTTTTACCTTAATCGCCACCAGATAATATCAAACATTTGTCCCTTTCCCGAGTGCAAAGTGCTTACAAATGCCAAAGATAAAGAAAAGTAAACATATTTCTGTATTTCTCTGTCCTTTTAATCCCGGTTTGTGAGGAATGGCAGCAGCGGTACGAGTCCATCAGCTCCTGGGCAGGACCTAGAAGTTCAGGACAGGCTTTTATCCCTCATCAAAGCAACAAGTGGATGAACAGACTCTTCTCCGTCCGCTCCAAACCCCTCCCTGGAGTCGGACTCTAAATCTCTCCTTTTAACAAGTGGACGCACTTCCTTCCTTCGCCCGGTCAGGCCTTGAGGGTGCAGGACACATTTTTCAGGGAGAAAGAAAGAGCGAAGCTGCCATATAGGAAGCCCTGTATGCAATGCCCCGTGAAAGAGAGCTGTTTTAAGAGCTGCGATCTGATTGGATGATTTATAAGCAGCTTTAGGGAGTCAGCATGAGTATATATCAGTCATGTTTACAAGGTACCGGACTGCTACTATGAGCACTTTTGAAGAAGAACTAGAGGAAAGATTTGCGAAACATCATAAAATCTTGGCATGGCATAAATATTTTGTTTTAAATGATTTTTAAGTCAGTATACTTTATAAAAAGGTTCAATGATTTTGAAATAAGTGTCATATGTGATTTGAAATACAATAAAGACAGTAATATTGTGGAATATTTTTGGCAATTGAAAGAACAGTTTAAATTGATTCATTCTTGAATTTTGAGCCTCATCGCTCCAGGCTTCAGTGTCACAGGATCCTTCAGAAATCATTCCAATATGTTGATTTCTTCATATTATCATCATAATTTATAATTATTTATCAGTGTTGGAAACAATAGTGCTGCTTCAATGACTTTCATTCAATGCATTAAAGAGAACGTTCAAAACAACAGGATTTTTTTATTACATTAATAATGTCACTGTTGTCACTTTTTTTAAATCAATTTAATTCATCCTAACTGAAAAGAAGAACCCCCCCCCCCCCCAAAAAAAAAAAAAAACTAAAAAAAAAAAAAAAAAAAAAACACACACGACAACTTACTGAACTAAAACAACTTTTAAACAATAGTCTATCTTTGAATAAAACAGTATTTTTGGCTCTTTTTCTGAGATTTTTGAGAAATATCTACAAATTCTGTATGATATTTTCTTTACTTTTAGGTTTTTTTGTTTAAAGTAATAAACATAAATGCATCTTTTCATTCATAAATTACCCTTGCTAATTAAAAATGAATTTCTCTCTCTCTCTCTCTCTCCCTCTCTCTAAAGAAATTAATATGAAATAAAATTAAATAAATAATACATTAAATAAATTAACTACATCATAATAAATATACAAATAAACTGTAATAAACAGTAAATTAACTGTGTAAATAATAAATAAATAATAATTTTTTTTTGTTACTTTTAGGTTTGTTTTAGCTTAGTAAAGGCAACTTTTCATTTAGAATGTATCATTACTGAATAAAAATACGAATTTCTTTAAAAATAAATAAATAAATATATATATATATATATATATATATATATATATATAATTTTTTTGCATATTTGAGTGAAACAGTAATTAACATTAAGTTAGGATAAATAATACAAATAAAATAAATAATAAACAAATTTCATCATAATAAATACACTAATAAATAATAAAAAATAAATAAATTAACTACATAAAAAAATGTAAATAATCAGCCCTTCTGAATACAATTGTTGCTAATTTTAAGTCTGTTTTTGCATCCAAGTAATAAATATAAAATGTTTCAAATACAATTCTCCTCTATATTCTTGAACTCTGAGGCAGAAATGGGCTTCATCAGTGATTGGCCTCTTCAGACGTCAGACAGACTCTTCCTGTCTAAGCAGACGCTCCTTGTCCAGAATCTGCTTCTGAAGTAAATCACACGAACGCGATGACTACTGACAGACGGACTCAAATAAAGAGCGTGTAACTATAACCACAGTAATCATTTAACATGTAAAAATGAATAAATGTTTACATTCATCTCTTCACGTCCGCCTTGAACGTCGGCGTTATTATTAATTTTCCTGGCTCCTTCCGGGGGCAAGAACCTGAACTTCAGCGCTGCAATATTTATGAAGTGCCAAAACACCGCATTCTTCCAGAATTCATGACAAGACATGGAGTTTTTGTCCAATTGTGCATTATTTATGAATGAAAAGAGGCCTTTGTGGATGTTCTCCAGCTGCCCATCTCTTCTGATCAAACAGACATTGTTACCACTGCAATAGCGGGAAGAAAAGAGCGACGGGAGAATAGCCAGAGAGAAAATATGTACAGGAGCAGGCCTTACGCAAACTCACACGCTATCTCCGCTCCAGCCAGTGGATATCATCTATCAGTGGACAAATGCAGGGCTGAGAATGCTGCGTCTCAAATGAAATAATATATCTTTGAAAGCCTATGCCTGCACCAGGCCCAAAGCCCATATATCAAGTCTGAGGGGCTGGTGGATGCGGTCCAGGGGCCATTAACCTCCCACCTGTTTCCCCCCCGTCCTTCACCATGCACCCCTGCCCTTGGTGCCGCTTCTGGGGCTCGTTCGGCCCCCCTTTCCCCTCACCCCTCGCGACAATAACCCCCCCACGCCACACGCCGATGTAAAGTGACGCCAGGCCCGGGCCGGAATAATTCAAATTCGGCGGACCAGGGACACGGTTACAAATCTGGGCTCCCTTGCGAGCGAGGCTGTTTGTCAGGAGGAGCGCTGGCTTGACCTCAGACCGTCTGCGAGTCACGGGGAGGACAGGAGACGCCGCGGCCCGGCTGGGTGGTATCTGTGGAGATGAAGCTGGGTGGAGGGGGGGGTGGTATAAATCGTGCGCAGGTTCACAGATCACGCCCGCAACGCCTTATTAATTTCTGCAGATGAGACGGCCACGGAAATGACAGTCTCTGACCTGAACCTCTGAAATTGGACCGGCGGATCCGGGATGAGAAAAAGTGTTGCAGAGCATAAAAATATTAATGGAGGGTGAAAATATTCAATCTGAAATGAATACAGCAACGGTATTTGGACACATGGGCTACATGTTTTTGAAAGAAGGCTCCATTCATTTAATCAGAAATACTACAAAGCAGTTAAAAAAAATATATATATAATAATAATAATAATTTTGTGAAATATTTTTAGAATTTAAAATAAGTTATTTCTATTTTAATATATATTATTAAATATATAGCTGAATTTTCATCATCATTACTCCAGTCTTCAGTGTCACATGATCCTACAGAAATCATTCTGATATACTGATCTGATTCACAAAAGATGCATGAATTATTATTATTATTATTATCAATGTTGAAAACAGTTTTGCTGCTTATTTTTGTGGAAACTGATGATGATATTTTTTTGGATACTAGGAAACAACAACATTTGTTTGAAGTAGATTTTTTGTAATATTTTAAATATATATATATATTTTATATTTTAATGCATGGTTGTGGAATAAAAGTAGTAATTTCTTTTTAAAAAAAATTCATTAAATGCAAAGCAAATCATGTTCTTTTTTTTTTTTTTTTAAGTGTGATTTAATTGTTCACGCTTTTCAAGGCCACTGCTAAATAATAATAATAGTTAAATTATTAAATTATTAATTACAGTAATAAAGAGTCTCCATCTCCTACTTACACAGTATGGGAATTTTCTGAAATCATGAAAGGAAAAAAGGAAAAATAATTATATTTGAATAGGTTTTGCTATGAAGATCAGAGTTGACAAAAAAAAAAAAATTAATAATAAAAAAAAAAAAATATATATATATATATATATATATATATATATATATATATATATATATATATATATATATATATGGCAATACAAATTTATATTTGTATATATAATTATACATTCCATAATTAAACATACAAATAAAACAAATGTCATCCAAAATTCCCAGTGGCGTCCCACATAGCGTGAATGAATGGTGACCCTCTAGACACTGTAACACTGTAAGTGCCCCAGACCGTCCCCTATCTCCTGTCCTCTCTCTCCTCACAGCTGCTTTTTCAATAAGCACGAGTCTCACGGCTGGGTGCAGGTTGGAGAACAAGGCCCTAATACAGTGCTTACTTAATGGCATGCCTGGTATTGTCATTCAATTCACTGTTGATAGAGAGAGAGAGAGAGAGAAAAATGAGGGAGAGAGTGAAGAAAAAAAAGTGGCTAACAGTCCCAGAGCAGCCGTGAAAGAATAAAAATAAATATTGGCGCCACATGTCAGGGTATTGTAAGTTTTGCACGGTTGACTTTTATCAGCTCGGAGGACTAAATTTAAGACACAATATCAGCGGTGATTAAGTTTACCCGAGCACATTGTGTCGGGGACAGAAAAGCTGCAGGAATCCTCACTAGAACGATTAAGCCTGTGGTGAATCTGTGTGTTTTAATGCCATTGTGTGCTGAGGAAAAGCCAAGTGCACGCATCCTATCCGTTAAACAATAGCCCGCCGTCCACAATGAGAGGGTGATCTCTCTATGGATGTGAATCACTCTCCACGTTATGGGCCGGGCAGCTAACGACAGAGCCAGGGGAGGACAAGCACGCACACAGGTCTCATACCAGCTCATGTAGTCAGTGCAAACACTGGGAAGCCTGCATCTGTTTCCCCCCCACCCGCTAACATGACTCCCACCCTTAGCATGACAAACCAGCCAGACGACGGGGATGCTGCTGGCACGCACCTTCAAACACACACACACACACACACACACACGCTATGATGCATACGGCAAGCATTTTAGAGTTTATACAACAAGCAATGAATAACTAGCCAGCTTATGTACAGCTCTCACAGTTTTCATTTCCGGGATACAGATGATTTCATACATTAACCCTACAAAGCCTACTGTATCATATTTAGGTTTCTAAATTATCAACTTTGTTAATTCATAAGGAATTTAGCTTCTATTCAATATTGTTTTTATAAGTTAGCTATCTGGGTGGCTAGCAATTTTGATGCAGTTTTACCAAGCCTTTTTATTTATTAACCCTATAAAGTCTACAGTATCGTATTTGATACACAAATGTATCATAGTACATCATCACTGCATTGCTTTTATTTCCTACATTGCATTGTTTTATCTTTAAATAAAAAACTACAGCTTTGATAATGAATCAAAGCATTTAAAAATCATCTTACTGAGACATATTACTGACAGATAATATACATAATGATACTGATATGTAAGTAGTATGTTATATTGGTTTAAAAATCTACATTACAAGCTAACAAAATTTATACTATTTTTTCATAAAGTTCTATATCATACTGTATGAGCCATAAAAGCCTGATGTATTAAATATGTTTTAAAAAAATTAACTTTTAAATATTTTGTCTGAAGGTCCAATAAACTGTATTAATTTAAATGGTAAAAAAGGGTTATTAGGGTTAAAAGCATCTTAAAATTTTTTTTTTGCTACAAAATATGTCATGTCTGGGGTTGATTGGTAGCTAAGCTAATTTTTTCACGTCTTCCTCTTTTCCCAAACTTTACAGCTTCACTGTCGCCCAAGTGTGAGAAATGGCCATCGGAATGTTCCCCTCGTCTTTTTTTCATGTGTCTGAACACAATAGTTTGCTCTCTTCAGAGATCCCATCATGACCAAATATTTATGAGAGCTGTAACCGAAGTCGAACTTATGGAAACTAAATCTTTAAACATTTGGCAGACGCTTCACACCCGGCTCTATTACGAGAGAAATGCTTTTGTTCTTACGAGGCTAATAATAGCGCTGTAAATGTAGATATATTTATAGCTGACTCACCACCCTCCCAGACAAGCCTTATATTCACTTGTGTTTCCTGTGTTTATTATATGCTACCCACCGTTTTGTCATTAGCTCGTTCGCAGAATATTCGCAAATTATATTTTTCACATTGATCTAGTGGATAAAGCATTAATTGATGTCTAAGGTGGTTTTGGGTTACATACTATACATCTATGAGCTCTCTACGAGGAGGTGTGTATGCTAGCATATGCTAGCAGTGGTTGTTTACGCAGGTGCCACCATAGATATATATAACGTAGATGGCTCATTAGCGACTGTTTCTGTGAGCTGCTATACGTAAGCCCTCCGCCATATTGTTACGATCAACTTAACGTCATTCCCCATAATAATCACTGATTATTCAAAACATGCCACAACGCTTCACAGAAAGACTCAAAGCTTTGTGAAAACCTACGGTATGGTGAATGACGTAAAGTTGACCCTTCCAAGATGGCAGCCGCATCTTTGTGCCTGGAGCCGTCGAATGGGGCATCTATACATATGTGTGCCGCTATAAAAACGAACTAAACTGCTAGCGTAGCACTGCTAATGAAACTGTTGATTTCAATTATTAGCATGTTAGTCCATAGCACCTTTTGAGAAATTTACGACTCACTAAATTCTCTGAATATGTGTGAGGAGAGGCCTTTCACGGCAATTTCGGCAGCATTCACTGCAATTCTGTGCCATTAAACCTGAATATATAGCTCTTGTCTTGAGCTCTCGATAGATGAAGCTTGTTAAAACCACAATGTTAGGTGGGATAAACGTCCATCAGCATCACAAAGCTCCGTGGGTAACAACAGCCATACGAGTGTTCGATAATTAGAGCCAGGAGTGGGTTCAGACTTTCTAGTGCTACTTTTTTTGTTTGTGGTTTTTCCGCGGTTTGCGCTTCGAATGTACGATTTAGCGAGGGCACATGAGAGCTGCACTAATTACAACTTCAACGCAACGCTACGACTGCTAATGTCAAATTCGACAGCTACACCCTTGTCTCTTTTAACAACTATTGTGTAAAACAATTAGCCGGGGCGAGAAAGTAGTCGTAACATCAAGGGGGAAACTACTTCACCGCGGCGAAAGGTGAAGTGCAAACACAATTAAAGGTAAATGATACAGACAGCAATTAGCTAACACAAATGCTAATCCACGCGAAAGTGGGAATACAATGCTTGAGCTAAAGAGAGCGAGAACAGATAACAAAGCTCTATGAGTAAGAGCACTGGGGAGAGCGTGACATTCAGTTTTTATAACAAAGACATGAAAACTGAATTATAATTCATTTCTGACCAGCAAAATATGTTGGAAAAACAATTTGCATATCCAGATATCAAAATAGAGATATGCACTGAAATATATACAGCATCCAGATAAAACTGTATGTCAATATCAGTATAAATGAATTCTAGTACAGCTCATGAGCTATTGAACGTGATATGAGGAAAACAATAAGGTGCCTGTAGCTCTAAAAGCACAAAATGAATGATTTGAATTGGGTGCTGTCAGATCTCCCAGTGGCATATCAAAACATGTCATGGACGGGTAAAATACAGCATGCTCACGACCAAAATCTTTCACGGAGGCAGACATGCACGAGTTACTAAAACCCTCACAATCCCATCAATATTTCTGTCAGACAGATGTGTATTGTGAAAAAAAAAAGAAAAAGTTAAAACAAGCGAAAAAATAAAAAATGAACGACATCTGACTGGCCTCTTCGGCTGGTGTAGTAAACCGTCAATTATAGATCACTGTGTCCATACATCATTTGAAATACTCACACAAATACATAATGTATTTTTCAGGCTGTCTCGAAAAAAAAAAAAAGTCTTCGCATACAGCCTTGAAAACTGTGAACTGATTAACTGTCAGGTCAAATGGCAACATCTGTCTCTTTCATATTAATGGTGTACTGTAGTGTTAAGTATGCTGGTAAAACATTATTAGTGGGATTCATCAAAACATCACGTTATTCTGTTATTCTAAGTGTACTTGATGCATAAAAGCCTGTTCACACCTATTTAAGCTACTATGGTTTTAATAATTGTTCTATGAGAATAGCAAAGTCCACAGTATAACTATAATTATGACGAAACAGAAGAACTACATCGTTGGAATATTTTTTTTAATTTTTATTATTGGCATCCAATCAGGATCCACCTGTTGTTAAAGCATAGGAATGTACTCCCCCTCAGGCCATCCGAGATCTTAGATATGTTTGTTTCTTCATCGGTTCAGATTTTGAGAAATGTAGCATTACTTCACTTGCCCAACAATGGATTCTCTGCTTCTTACAAATGTGCAGCTTTTTGCTTCCCAAGATGTTAAAGGATGGACCGGAGTCATACGAGTCAGCTGTTTGGACTCTCATTCTGACGGCACCCATTCATTGCTGTGCATCTATTGGTGAGCAAGTGATGTAATGCTGAAATTCTCCAAATCTGTTCTGATGAATAAAATGCAGAAACAAACCCATCTACATGATGGACGGGCTGTGGGTTAGTATATTTTCAGTACTATTCGTAAAAAAAAACTTAATTCGCAATTTTACGAGAATTATACTGAATTGTAGGCCAACAGACATCCCAACTGATTCCCAACTCAATGAAAAAACCTTTTGTATCACTTGAAGTCATTTACCGCCCAACACCAAACCAACGAAAGCATCACGTACCTTCAGCTCCCGGAAGAAGATGCTGCTCCTGGCCCATTCTACAATGGAGAACAGTGTCTGGTCGGCCATCTTGCACATGAGGCCAAAAGTGTTGAGTTTCTCGTGCTTGCCCCGGCTGGCCTGCTCCTGCTGGAGGTACGCTAGGATCTTCGCTTGCACCTGAGGCTCGTCCGGCTCGCACTTGAGCAGCTCCATCACAAGGTGAGGGAAGGTGGCTGGCGATCCACCCGGATAGGCTTCTACGTACGGGTAGCCCATGAGGGACTCCGGTGAGCTTGTGTAGGGGTCGGGATACTCTGACTTGATGGTGCGGCTCTGGAAGTGGCCATACGCCTGGTAGCCCTGCAGTCCTCCGGCGTGCGGCGGCATGGCCATGCTGACCGGCGAGGTGACGAAGGGACTGCGGTCAAAGTCTGCAGGGGGCAGGCCTGCGCTGGAGGAGCTGTGGTGGTGGTGATGGTGGTGATGATGGTGGTGGCTCAGTGGAAGCCCCTTGGAGGCTGAATGGATGTTCTGAATGGCAGAGGTAATGGTGAGGTCCGCTGGGACAGTTTGCATGACTTGCGTCATGGCCTCCAGCTTGAGTCCATTGGCCCGGATCAGCGCTTTTTTCTGTTGCTTGAGCGCCCGGTCTCGTTTGTACATGGGGCCGAACTTGTTGCGACCTCCTCTCATTCGATCGGCCCTCACAGCTTATAAAAAAGGCAAACACAAAATGAATCGGGTATCAGTTCATGAAAGCTTAAATAATAGCTAAAGTGTGTAATTTCTGTGACACTAGTTTCACCAAACCGATTTGGAGAAGTAAGGACTTTTCCCTGCAGGTTGTGGGTTATTCAGAACAGAATTGAGAACAGGATTTAAAAACACATTATATTACTTTATTTCGGTTGAGTTTGAATTTAGGTGGTGAACAGGATGCAGAACTGGAATTCCAATTTATCAAGAGAAATTCTCTTCTCAAGAAAGGCTTGAACGTACAGTAGGCATTTTGGCCAGATAGATAGATTTCATGTGTGAATTTTTTATTAAGTGGTGTTAGTTTGTGTTGCTACCCATGTGACCTGTTATTTTCAAAAGCAGACCTAGAGCAAACTCCCCGTAATCGAGCCAGAGGATACAATTTAGAGAGAAACTGTGCTAATGATTCAATATTAAACTGCAGCGAGACAAAGTCAAGCGGACGAGATCATCATTATGGCAAATAAATGAAGAGAGCGCCATTGCCCGGAAGCGACTCTGATCCCCGCCACAGGGCCGTAGACTCCACTTTCGTCTGCTGGGTCCCATGTTAATTATTTATGCTTAATTATTCCTCTTTTATGCTCCACATTGTCGGCAGGTGGATGGCTGGAGGTTCCAGCAGCGTGTTAAACACACAGCAGCATATGCATAAAGCATGTGTTGGTAAACGCGTTCGCCACTTGACCGCCGCTCGTTAGGCCCTAATATCTCACCAATGGTAGATCTTAAAAAAATTAAAACAATTAAAAGAAAACCCTCGGTCCAACAGCTGCCTTGGGAGTGATTTTAATGGTCCTAGTCACAGCGGTGAGTGTTTGTGTGTGTGTGTGGTTGTCACTATGTGTGTGATCTGATTGATCCAGAGAGAGGGAGGTAAAGTGTTACCACTGCGATCCTGCTGACAGCTCTCGTAACGTTCAAAAATGATTCCCGAGCATCTTAGTGGGAGATTTTTTTTTTCTGTGTGTGTGAGTGAGTGATTTGGCCCTTAAAGTGGTTGTTAAAAATGTATCCAATCAGAAAAACTGTGGTAAGTTTAACTATTAATGATTCCTGAGCAACAGGGTAATTAATGAGCTGGAAACTAATAGTCGGCCCTTATGGGAAATCACAATTAGACCTGCAACTCAGATCATGAATGCATGCCCCCATCCGTGCGCACGCACGCTTACACACTCTGTCTGACACCATCCCCCTCTTCCTTTTTGTCTTCTGATTAGATTTTTTTTTTTTTTCTCACAGCGTCTAATTAAAAAGGTTATTTACATGCATATCATACAGATTTTTGGGCATGAAATTAGGGGTTTCGTGTGAGCATTTCTGGCTGTGTTAGTAGTAGTACTATTGTTTTAGTACATACCAGATGTAGTATACAGTATGTATACTTAGGCTTAGTATGCAATTTGTCTAAATGCACTGTACCACCAACATTTGCCTTGTATGTGAATTTCTAGGTGTATTCATGATCTCAGACTACCAAACTTGTCCTAATATTGCTGAAGTATATAGTATGCATACCATGTACAGTATGCAAATTTTCAGGATTACTACTAATGTTGCAGTATATAGAATGCACAATATGCACATTTCTGTCTGTGCATAACCTTGTGCACTTAAAGCCGTTTGATGTAGCATATTACTACTAATGCAGCATATAGTATGCATGCGTATACCATGCACAGTATGCACATTTCATGTATGCATGAAATAACATTTTGTGCATTTCTGGCTTTGTTTGAAATGGTATACTACCAATCCTACACTTATTACTGCTGCAGTATATACTGTAGTATGCATACTATGCACATTTTCTATATACTTCGAATTCCCATTTCTGGCTATGTTTCAAATAGCATGCCACCATACTACTTCCACTACTTTGCAATATGTAGTATGCACAGTTTACAACTTGACCTCAACTTGACTTTCGATTCCTAGTGTGTCAAATGATAGCTTGAAATAATATCAGTAGTAATTTTTCTAATAATTTGATTGGGTTACCGAAAGTGCAAAAATCCAAAACAAACATAAATTTACATTACTAAACATGATTTTGTAAATGTTTATTTTGGAATAATGCATACTGTTTCACTAGTTCACTAGCTAGTATACTGTATTTATTGTCTAGTCTTCAGTATGTAGTAGGCTAGTATTCTATTCTGAACACAGCCATGTTTTTCCCCATGTAAACTGTCTATCTGTTCTGTATGTGTTTGTAGCCTGTGTCTGTGTGTACATGACTTATAAAACCAATTTGTGAGTTACTCAAATGGCTTGCGGAAAGCAATTGCCTCGGTAATAAAAGCAGTTGCCTGATCTAATTTACTTGAATTGGCCGTCCATGGATGTTGTTTGTTTGTGCGTGTTCTGCGCCTGTGTAGACGGGGGCCCATCTGGGCAGATTCGAGCGCTGCTTATTGTCTGATTTATGTGTGTTTAATATACAGGAATATTAAGTGTTGCTTGGGTGAGAATCCCTGTCCTATCACAGGCATATGAATGCCTCCCCTGGCCGGCTCCTGACACACAGTTTGTCATGTCTGCCGGAGCTCTACTCTGAAGGCGCGCCGTTCCATGCGCACACATGAATAGCTATGATACCTATGCATAAGTAATGGGACAGCTTTCTGCCGCTGCCGCCACCACCAGAGGCCGGGAGACGGCAAATGCGCATCAGCCCCCAAAAATGACAAAGTGCGCGATGCAAAGCGTTGAGCATGTTTTGAATATCCACGGAAGATCTGTGTCAGATTCATCAAGGTCCTTAATATGGATAACAGACGTTTGATGAAATCTAAACTATTTTACGCTCCGCTGTGCACAACATTGGACTCGAATGGCATGAATAAACGCACGGGGCTGGTCTATGTAATGTAGCTTCCTTTTTACTTCCTCAACTCCAACTGATTATACAGAGGTAAAAAAAGACTGGATTCTTTTTGGGAATCTGTAACTGAGCCACTAATATACTGTATGAAAGAAGATAATCACAGGCTTCCTCTGAAAGAGTTCTGCTTTTTCCAGAACTTTAAAACAGCAGGCTTTCCTTATCTGTATTGATAATAGAGCTTCCACGGAGACATGGAAGGCCACTTGTCTGTGTCACACTGATATGGATGTTTTGTTTTGCTGCTTGTTCAGTTATGGTGAGTGTTGAGCTCAAATCTGTTTGCTGAAAGCTTCTGATAATACGCAAAAAAAGATTGAAACTGACGCATTTATTTCCGATAGATCTATCACTACGTTTCTTGGGGCCTGGGACCCCAAACCAGTAGTTAAAATTATATATTATTATAAAAAAAAAAAAAATATATATATATATATATATATATATATATATATATATATATATATATATATATATATATATATATAAAAATCCCATAAATTCAAATTGTTTGCACACCTTTTATGATAAAATTAAGCCATTAATTTTATGATAAAATTAAATCTGCAATCCATCAATAATGCAAGTCCTTAAATATTATAATTTAATGTAATGTTTTTTGTTTGTTTTTTTTTACTTCAAATTCTTTACATTATCCTTAACTCTGTGATGGGTTGCATGTTCGTCATTAAAATTCATGGGGCCTGGAACTTTAGCCTAATACATTATCTATATTATTAATATTATAATATATTTTTTTACTAAAATTGCCACCAAAGTAGACAAAATTGTCATAAGTAATGGATTGCAGATTCATCATCACAATTTATGGGACCCTGGAGCCCTGTCTAATAAGTAAGCTATACAGTAATTATTATTTTTATTTATTTTTATAAGTTGCCATCAATGTAATGCCAAAATAAGTGATGGATCGCAGGCACTAAAATCCATGGGGTTCGGGACCACTGAATAATAAGCCAGCAACAACATCAAATTCTTGCGATTAGTTTTATGACAAAATTACACACTTATGTTTCATACAAATAATTCTAATTTCTTTAGCAGTAATTCTGTTTTCAAGCAATATGCATTAAACTTACTGCTGTGGTTTGTATTCAAAACACCATTTTGGTGAACATTTTCCATCTCTGCAGCTTTCCTCGGCAATACGAACTATCAGAATAAGCCTGTGGGGAGTATTAGCGAGCGCTCATCTCTTTGGACGGGTCTGACAGGGCGCTGGAGGGCCTCATATCCTGTTGGTAGCATGCGGCAGCAAATCAAAGCCAGCTAGCTATAAAACGACACCGCTAGAATTTCTGCCCTCCAGCAGTTAAACAATTAACAGTCGTAGATCTACATACTAAGAGCAAAGAATCATGTAGCAAGCGTGTAAAATTCTTAGATGGTATCCGGAGGGATAGTTCACTCAAAAATGTTGTTTTTGTGTTGTTTTACGTATTTTCAGTGGAACCTAAAAAGAGATGTTTTGAGGAATGTTGACGCTGCACGTTTCCACACAATAGCAACAAAAGCTGTCAAGCTCTAAAAAAGTAAATAATTACTTATATTTCAATCCGTTTCTAACATTTTCTTCTTCTTTTTATTTGGACAGATGTGGTTCACTTTTATTGCATGGAAAAGAGCAGCTTGAACATTATACAAAACGTCTCCTTTTGTGTTCCACAGAGGAATGAAAGTCCTACGGGTTTGGAGCGATATTCAGGTGAGTAAACAATAACAGAAATGCTCTTTAAAGAGCGAAAGCAGTGTTCGGTAACAAGAAGAAATGCACAGATGAACTAAAAAGACTTCTTACCCTCCAGTTTCATGCCGACAGTGAGGCACTTCTGGAAGCGACAGTAGGGGCAGCGTTTCCGCTGGGTCTTGTCTATTTGACAGCTCTGGTTCTCTATACATGTGTAGCGCTTGTTGTTCTGCACCGTGCGCTTGAAGAAGCCCTGCAGAGTGAGGTGAATGAAGATGTCAAACTTTTGACCTCCGGTGTTTGTTAATGTGCTATTCAGCCACAGACAACCCACACACACATACAAGAAAAAAAATAAACACTTGTATCCATACACACAGAAAAAAAAGAGGTGTTACACACACTGCCACACAAGTAGACACATATAAAAGTAGAGCCACGGGCAGAGAAACGCTCCCTCAGCAGTCGACGCTCACTTGGATAAACACAAACACACACACCCACACAAAAAACTGACATGTGCACCCACACGCACACTTGACATGAACAAACAGAAACGCAGGCTGGAGAGAAACAGATTGAGAAATGGGAGAAGCTGACTAGAGAGTGGACGAAATAACCACCCGATCACTTTAGGTGACCCGCTTGATATCCTCGCTAATATAAAGATCCGCTTTTAGCGTTGTGACATACTATTACGACATGTTTAACGTGTTTCTGTGAGCCCCTCTAAAAGCAGTTATGACCAGAGGCATTTGGACTGAAAGTTGGAGTTTACTTTTAACAAATTGTGTTCCGTTTTTTAATTGAACATCCAAACAGGGGTGTACGGATATTAAAATTTCTTCTAAAAAAATCCCGTTGAACTTCTCTGATCCTATTATTCATACAGCAGAGGCCAAAAAAAAGCACCTGAAAAAAAAAATCCAATAAATTATATCCATAATTTACAGCCGTAGGATTACAAGATTCCACCTGCAACTGTTCAGAATTAATTTTCAGGGCAGGAGAGAATCAAACGAGGAACGGTATTAACTTATTCTTGATCAACACCGTAGGGAGACCGGCCCATTTAAAACTAAAAGGATCAATACTGGCCAGAACTCAAATAACACACAGACACACACTCACACACTCACACACAACCGTAACACGGAGTTCATAAAGTGCTTAACCTTGAATGTAGACTATATCATTAAAACAAGTCCAAACTGAAATGAAATATATATACGAAACAGCAAATGCTGGTTGCCTGTAGCACATTCAAATTCTTAAACAGAATGTTAAAAGACATTTAAAGTGTAACATTGATATTTAAATATCGTCAAAACTCAAAACGGAGGTTTTAAACGGCAAATCATTTTCTCCTCATGTTGTGTTACAGAGATCTGTTAACAATTCAAGAAGAAAATCACCACCATATACACCCTTTGGGTGGAAAAACAATGAGAGTCAGTATGTGTGTGTGTGTGTGTGTGTGTGTGTGTGTGAGAGAGAGAGAGAGAGAGAGAGAGAGAGAGACAAAGACACTGGATTTTCTAAACTGTCCATTTGGTTTACAAACTATCATGTGTGACTAAACTCCAAAACCTCTGACGGTTTCCAGAAATAAACACACCGTAGATTCCAGTTGGACATTGACAAAAACAGTCATTTCTTCATTTACTAACACAAAGTAAGGAGAACACAAACAGCTCCACAAATGCACATGAATTTGATTTGATAAAAGACAAAAAAAATTAATTGGAGCATATTAGATTTGATGTTCTTAAACGGTTTTGGATGTCAAGTGTTAACCCAGGACCTTTCCTTACAATATAATATATATATATATATATGGCCTTAAAATCTGATTATTATATGTTTTTCAGGGATGCCATCATGCAACCTATAAATTTTGCCAATTGGTGGATTAATTTTCTCCAAAATACCACTTGAGTGGATGCACAGCCTGTGAGGTCAACAACAATCTACATTCTTTTAAAAACAGATAATGCTATTTATTTTCTATCCTAACAGTCCATAATTATATAGTTAGTGGCATTTTGGGCTAATCATCAGGACAGACCTGAGACCCAATTTTAGGTCACGACCCACCAGTTGAGAGGTTAAAAACAGCTGATGTTACGCACCTTACAGCTCTCACAGGTCAGCAACCCGTAGTGATATCCGGACACCTTGTCTCCGCACACTGGACACATTTCGTCTAAGTCTTCGTCGTAAGAGTAGTCCATCATTTTAAACTGGGGGGCTGAAAATCACAATCAAAATATGAGTAACAATTTACATTACATTGTTAAAGATGAAAAAAAAAATGGTTTGACAGTGTGACGTTATATGAGAATATTTTTTATGTGACACTCAACTGAAGAACACCAAGACCTGTTTAAATCTCTGAACAACCATACAGAAAAGCTCAAAACCAAACCAAACCAAAGGGTTCCTGAACGATTCTTTGAGTAACAATTCAACAATCTTTATTTTTAAGCGTGTACGTTTATGTTAACTGTCTCTTCAATGCCTTATAGCCTACGTGTAGCCTGCACGCCCTGCAGTTTTGCAAACAAGCCTATAACAAAAGTCGAGGAATCACCAGTTGGGAGCTTTACAAAATCCTAGCCTTAAGAGTGGATTCTCTGGAAGTATATGCAGGTCTGGGTCTCTGGGAAGTCGGGTTCGGAGGATGGTCGCAGACAGGGCAAAACTTCAGTTTCGATCTGGTTAATATTCATGATGGCTCGTAAATTGGTGTGGGAGCGCGAGAGAGGCTGCTGTCTCGCGCTGGAGTGGAACGTTTAGCCACGAGGCGATTGTAAGCCAAATATGTAAATTCACGAGTATTGCGCGCTAGCAAAACAAATCATACACCGTGGCATGTGTCTTCTGTAGCCTATATTTGAGACAAATCTTTTCTCTGTAAATTATGTTTTTTTTTCATTCATCTTCGTCTTTTAATTAGCATTAACACTGATGAAGTGATGCCGTTTGAGAGTTCTAATTAGAACCATCGAATTTCGAGAAAAAAAAGGATGTGTGTTCCATAGGAAAAAAGAAACAGATAGATCTATTGTGAAACAAAACGTTAAGCTAAAAAAAATATAACATGCTCGGATTTTCGTTTATTATTAGCCTACTCATTATTCTAATGTTCTCATAGTTAGGTTATTATTTGTGCAAAATGTAGCCTCTCTCTCTCTTTTTTTAACAGAACGCAACAAGTGTTTTAAAAATGCTCACTTTTTTGTATCATTGTAGTATAATAATTCCAAGAGCATTATTTCTGAAGGTTTCTCAGTTCGTCGATAATTCTGTTATATACATGTTAAATTTGACTAAAAAATGCTGTTGCTTGATTTGAAACAAATAATCGTTATTTATAACGGCTTGTAATTCTTTTCTGACGTGTGCTCGAGCAGCGCAAAATAGATAGAATACATGTAAATTTAAATATTAAAATTTAAAAAGACATTCTGAGTTTTATTTATTTATTTTTTTTATTTAAAAAAAATCTCGAACCGAACTATTCAAGATTCCACGAGCTGAAGTTCTCTTACCTGGAATTTTTTCTCGTGTATGATTTGGAATCTATCTATGCTTCTCCCTTCAATATAAATATAGTCTTCGATTATAATAAATGCTCGCAATGCGTGGAGATTGCGTAGAATTTGATTTCTACGACATTAATGTACGTTCTTTTAAAAATAAACATTTTTTTTTTTTACAAAAAATCACAAAACATCGTATTTTTATCAGTAGCCTAACCATTTGTCGTGGAGCTGCTCTATGCTTCCTCTGATATTAAAAAGTTACATCCTATTTTGAGTCGGTTCTTCAGATTTTATCCAGCACACATATGGTTTTCTAAATCAGTTTTGTACTGGCTGGAACCTTTATTTAAAAGTGTGCAGCTCATGTCGGCTTAACTATTTTCTGGACCAGCAGATTTATCCTATGTTTGGCGTAAAGCTGCGCTCTGTCATAGTCATTATTGTGGTTTCGTTTCCCCCTTCTGTTGTATATACTAAGACCAAATTCACTGGCAGGTGTTGCAGATCATGTTGAGTTTATAAGAGTTCACTCAGCTCAAAATAATTCACGCTCTGCTATTGCACTTCGTTTAATAATGTATCTTCACGCGGCCACCCCATTGCATGTTGAAGCGCGAGTCAGTAATAGTAAAAGTAGACGCAAATATTTAGTTTGCAATCCTAAACTTCTGTTTAACGTTAGGTCCTTTTGAGGGAAATTATTTTCTCATTCTTCAAATGTCAGTGACAGAACGAGTGTTAGTTATATCTGTGGCATGCGGTGCTCATAAAAGGTGACTGAGTGTTAAATATCTGACAATCATGAGGTTTGATATTGCGTGCATAAATGAAAGCGAGTGGTAAGTTACTCTGACACGTATGACGCTTACCTTGCATGTTTCTAGGCATATGCCCCTGTTCCCCATGCGATCGAGCGAGTCCCAGAGATTCTGAATCGACTTTAGGCAGCATGACAGCTCAGCTGAGCCGAAGATGAGCACGCGCCGCTCCGCCTGCGCGCGAGGAACACCAGAGACTCTCAAAAACACCGTCCAAGCGTCCGAAACAAATCCCGTGTGTTTGTGCACCTACAAGACGCCTGCCCTTCGTTTAGGAGTTGTTCACACGCGGTGTACGTTCATTAGGGTGGTCTTTGCATCGAGTAGGAGATGCTGCTCTTTAAACCGGAGTGCGCGAGCTGTCAGGAACTTCGCGCGAGCCCCTCCTTCGCGCGCTCTGCGTCTCTCTATCTGTGAAGTTCAAGCGGGTCCTCGCTGCTTTGTTTACGCCGCGCTGATACCGCGTCAGCCAATCAGCGCTGCGTTCGCTGCGTCAGCGTCACGCGTTTGTCCAATCAGAATCGAGTCAGAGAATCAGCGCCTTCGCTCGCGCTGGCAAATGCCGACAAACTAAACTAATTGAACATTACGAGACACGCAGCGCCGTTAACGGGAGCACCGGGAGGTATGTGGTGATATACCGGAGGGTAAAGTGTTTGTATGGATTAGAAAAATATCTCTGAGTAGGGAGGGTGAAAATGACACAAGACTTACTCTAAAATTGATGTTTGAAATTTATTTGTGATTTAATTGCTAATTTGTGGCATCAACATGCTCTTCAAATGCTCTATGGGGTTTTAGAGTTGAATTAATAGAAAAAGAGAGCAAAAAAAAAAAAAAAAAAAAGAATGAAATTAGGAATTGCCTTGTGTTGTGTGTTAAAGGTGCACAGTGGAAATTTGTTTTAGGCTATTCTATATATATTATAAATCAAATAATTTTGAACATACCAAAATATTTAGTCACTTTATATTTTTAATGTTAATTATATTTAAATGTAAAATTATTTCTAGCCTACAAAAATCCTACTGTGGGGAGAGAAAAAAAAGATGTGGGCTAAGGAATCTCTCGATGAAATGCTCTTTAATGCACATTGCCTAAATGTGAGTTGTGCTTGATGATATGCTGGTAATAATACAGTGTAATAAAATCATAAAAACCCGTTAGACAAAACCTGTAAATGTGACAACAAACGTCGGCAACAAATAACGAAAACAGCTGGCACATATAGACGCAATATTTTCATCCATACGGAAGAAAATCACTCCGAATCCACACACATTGTTACAAGATTAAAAAAAACGTGTATTAGTTTCCTTCCCTTCACCTCGACATTATTACCTTTATATTTCAAACATTTCATGAAAATCTAAATATATTTATGTAGGCTAATGTTAAATATTTTCCATTTATGTTATGTAGTTAATATTAAATGATTTCTATAATAATAGGCTACGAATAATAATTTTCAAATTGTTACAAATTACCATTAGCCTAATACAATCCGCTACTTTTCCGCTCCTCAGCCAGTTTATCAGTAACAAAACAGCGCAATAAAAGCCTAAAATACTGTTTATGTCATTCCACTTGATATAAAACGCACTGCATTCTGGTTTAAAAACAAAATAAAGTTTTAATAGCCCATGAAGGCGATAAAGCCAGTAATAAACACGTTCAGAATAGACAAAAAAAATCAATCATCAATCGTCAACAGGCCAGCGCTTCACATCTGGCCATAATCTTTCTCTACAATATACGTATAAACAACTAGACGCAGACTGCTCATATTCTGTTCAAGTCTGTTGAATATTAAAACGAGGACTAAAGAATAATGCAATTTTTAATCAGAGCAAACAGGTTGAAGGTAAACCACTTACCCAAGTCTTTACTGGAGTCACGTTGTCCCAGTTCCCTCTCAAAACTCGTGGACACTGTAGAACCAAAACCCCAGGTGATCCACCAGAGCAACTACATCCCACACATTCCCATTCTTTCAAACTTTTGAAGCTTCCTCAGTAAGCATGAAGAAAAGTGAGGTGTTTTTGAGGAAAGCGGGTGCCTGACATCTCTCCCTTGACTTTCACACACACACACACCACTCACCCCTCATGCCCCCCCCCCCCCCATGACCTGCACTAAACCTGCAGTCATATCTCACCTACTCAACGATATTCAAAACTTCTGAGGTTGATAGGTTTGCCTAGATCACGTGGAGTTAGGCCGATTGATAACAGCCAGTTATAAAGTGACACACAGATAGATAAGCCAAAGCGGACAGATAGTACTGAAGGAATGATTAACCGGTGGACAAGAGAGTTCGAAGCGCCGTCCACGGCAATGACTGAATGGAAATAAAGACAGGTGGTAAAACACCAGATCAAAAGAACACAACAGGTAGATACCGGGCCGCAAACTTTGAACTGCTTCTACCAAACACTAGCACACGGAGTGAGATGGTTTTATGGGACGTGTGAGCTTCAGGATGGACATGCGTGCTCAGCAGAATAAGACATTTTGATTTACCTGGAGATGTTCCAGGGAGCACTGACACACAGGACATCATCTACAGATACATATCAATGCAAATGCAAAAAAAAATCCAAATACATATGGTTTATACTATAGGTGTGTTTGTACAGAGTCCTGAATGTATTTCATTTATTTATTGCAATTTACAAATTTGGGCCTACGGGCAAACAATATTATATTATATTATATTATATTATATTATATTATATTATATTATATTATATTATATTATATTATATTATATTATATTATATTATATGCAAATAATAGGTTAGTATAAAATAATTAATAATATAAACATTTATAAAAATCTATCTATCTATCTATCTATCTATCTATCTATCTATCTATCTATCTATCTATCTATCTATCTATCTATCTATCTATCTATCTGTCTATCCTATAGATGATTGTACAAAGGCTTATAATTAATTTTATATATATTGTGTGTATGTATATATATATATATATATATATATATAGAGAGAGAGAGAGAGAGAGAGAGAGAGAGAGAGAGAGAGAGAAAGAGAGAGAGGAGAGAGATCTTTTTACACAGATTGAAATGTTCAATTATTTAATTATTCTGTCTTTCTGTTCCTCTCTCTTTCACTTGATCTACAGCGCTCCACACAAAAGAGCAATTTCATGCAAGGTGAGGGGCAACAATGCCATCTAAATTTGGCGACGAAAGATAAAGAGTCTCGGGACAAGTGGCCTGGCAAACACAGGCTTGTTGACTGAAGCGCGGGGACCTAATGACCCTCGTGTCACTGGCCCACAGCAGCTACAAGGGAGAAGACAACAGAGTGAGGCCGTCTTGACTACCATAAGTGGACGTGCGCTGATAACACAAGGGGTACCTGAGAGCTCTTTGCTTACCAGAGAGATTAGCGGCCCGCCGAGGGCTCAAAGCCGAGGGGATTTGTCAACTTAACCCCTGTCCCCGCTCCTTCTTTTCCTCCTTCAGTCATGTTTTACGATGCTGGATGGACCCCTGCACTAAACAGAGGTCTTTACTGCAGAATAAAACATGGTTAAATGTAGCAGGCTGGGGTCAAGGTTTCAATCGTGGAGGAGAAGGCTTCAGGAGCTAATGAAAGCGCGATCCTGAGCTCTGACTGCCAGCCACGCTCAGTAATCTATTCAACTCGTGTACACGCCAAGAGACATGTTTATATCTACTAAAATTATTGTGGTGGCTTGCAAAAATTGTAATTCCTCTTTGTAATCTATTATTGGATAGCTAGCTAGCTAGATAGATAGATAGATACATGGATAGATAGATGGATGGATAGATAGATAGATAGATAGATAGATAGATAGATAGATAGATAGATAGATAGATAGATAGATAGATAGACAGATAGATAGATGGATATATAGATGGATGGATGAATGGATAGTTCAATCAACACAATCTACACAGAAAAGTGTAGATTTCCACCAAATTGGGACACATGTCATTCAAAACATTCAACAACTGTATCTTGTTTTCAGCAACCAAGAGTTGTTTTACACACTTCGACCTGTTTAAGTCAAAATCCAAAAAATCACTTCCTGAAATCAGAACGGAAATGTGCGAATCTAGCATGATTGTGGTTTAATTAATCTATTGTACTTCTAGGTCCGAATTTGACATGCTTGCTTGTGAAAACTATTTCCTTTTGGCTTCCTCTGTAAGTGACAACAAAGCTTGGCAACTGATGGATCATTGCTTGATGTGCCGCTCTATCCAAACCCCTTTTCAATACGTAATTCTCAAAATAATCTGTGCGCGATTATCTGAAAACCTTGTGTGTAATATAATGTTGACATCTGAGGCATAACAAGCTGTTCTCAGGCCACCTTTTCAAATGCACCTACATGGGTATGACGGGAAAAAAGCCAAAGGGCGTGGGACGCTCAGATCCAGTGGATATTTCCTGGCTGTGACAGCGCTAACTCTTTGTTTCGTGTAGTATAAGATGAGTGAGACGAGCTTGGGGAATCTGGGCTGTGCGAAAACCATGTTTTGTTGACCTTCACTGGCCGTCATCAATGAATAGTAAGAAAAAGGGGACGACTGAGATGAGAGAGAGTGTTGTCGGGCATTGTTGGGAGAGTAAACAGTACCCGGAGCCTGGGAAAGGGCTGGGATTTGTGCCACGGCATTTCTGAGTCATACGGTCAGCTTATCGTGTTTGTTTCGTGTTTCTACCTGATGTGTTTGCATTAGCATTCCTGCACTGAAGCGGCCACAGCTTGCGTGTTCCCAGCTCCCATCCGATCGGATCCATCCTGTGCACGTTTAATTAAACGCCATATGTTTTCTTGGGTTTCTCCTTGTCTTTTCTGGCGGAGGATGAGAAAAAAAGAGAAAACAAGCTGCTAGATCCATTAGCGGGTCAAGCAACAGTCATTGTTCATTGCTTCCTATATGCTTCTAATTTCAAGTGCTTTGTGAAACAATAGCGTTCGCGGTTCTGTCAGGTGTTTGCGGTCGCCACGAAAACCAAAACAAAGCACATGTGGGGCTGGAAACAAAACACGGTTGGACACTTTCTAAACCACAACATCGGGTTTGATCCTGATTTTTGAGGAGAATCAGAACTGACAGATGTCTTAAATGTGCAACACTGTGGTTTGCGAAATATGAAAACACATGTTTGGAAAGTCGAAAGCAGATGATGAGGATTGTATGACGCTGAGCAGATGAGAAAATGGATGAGGTTAAGCGTGGAAGTGGAAATTATAACAAATATTTTGAGTAGTTACATATTTGGAGGCATTTTGAGCTGACGCATTGAGTTTTGGTGCTCATGTGGGAAATCCGGGTTCGAATCAGTTCTGAGGAGGCGCTCATAAAGTTCAGACAGTTCAGGGATTGCAGTGCATCAGAGATAAAAAAAACGATATAAATAATGTTCAGTTTCTTGCTCAGACCGATCGTACATCAGTGTATTGTCACAGGCCGCATGGTTTAATTTGGTTTTGTTTGTATATGTTTTTTTATTTTATTTATTTTATTGTATGTTTTAGCCGTGATTCCCAATTACTTACATTATAAGAGTGATAGACTGCAACGGTTTGAGTTAAAAATCTCAGTTTGCGTTCTACTTAAGAAGCAAAGTCACCTACGTCTCGGATGTCCTGGGGGTAAGCAGATAAACATCAAATTTTCATTTTTGGGTGAACTATCCCTTTAATTTTTGGTTTGTGGTGTATGTTTGTCATGGCAAATATTTTAATAATTTTCAAATTTGAAATCTTCTTGAGCTGACACATTGTGCTTTTGTGCTCGTATGGAAAATCCAGATTTGAATCGGGCTAACGTTTTTGTTAATATTTTGTTTTCACAATTGTAATACTTTTTGCTAGCAAAAAAAAAAAAAAAAAAAAAATGTGTTACTGACCCAGTCAGCTTATTTTTTCATTTTAATTTAGGTACAATTCTTGTTTTGTTTGTGGTTTAACTTTGACGTGGCAAATATCTGAATAATTTTTACATTCGAAAGGATTTTGAATAGAAACATTGAGCTTTGGTGCTCATATGGACAATTCAGGTTCGAATCAGGCTCACATTTCCAGTCATGTTCCCCATCCTGTAATTTTCTGTCCTCTCTCTATTTTCCAATTCAAAAAGCCAAAAATAAAATAAACATTTATGCAAAAAAGCATTTATATAAAGTATAATAATATAATATACAAAAACATTTACTTTAAATATATTTTAATAAAAAAATAAAGCTTTTAAATGTCATTTATTCATAAGCCCTCAAACTCAACAGGCCAAATCCTTTTCAATTTGCTGAACACCAGCATGTTTGTTTTAAATCATAGCTGAACGAGCTCCACTGACAGGCCGCCCAGTCGCCTCTACCTGACCCCTGCGGGGGGCAATAGCCCTCCGTACACCCACCCCTCGCTGAGCAGAGCAGAACGGAAAACCCGAACCAATGGTGCACAAAAGCCTCATCTCACACCCTCACAATAGCCCGATCCAGCACTCCGCTAATGACTCAGAACTGATAGGAAGCTAGTAGAAGCCTCTTAAGTCTGCTGCATTCACATCAGGGAAACATTAAGACATTCCTTTTTTGTTGCTTCCCAAGGACTTGCGCAGCCCTGGAAGGGCAATTATCACCCTGCCAATATTGTAAATCCATTCTGTCATTTTCAATGATATCTGCTTGTGTCAACTGTAAGGTCTAATAAAAGCTAATTGCACATAACAACCCTGGATCAATATATCAGGCAGGGAAGGTGGCAAGACGTGCCCTCTTATGAGGCTTCAGGAGTTGGACGCAACATCCATTTGTGCATTATTTGGTTCCTTGTTAGCACTTCATGTTGATTGTATTGCAAATCTATTAAGGCACATATAAACTGCTTTTGAAAAGAGTTTATAAAATGGATAGTTCCGGTCCTGGATGTAAGTGAAATTTTCCAGTGTGAGGAAGCAACTGGCACTTCACGAATTCATTTTCGTGTTAAGTTAATATATTTTTATACTATAATTATATGATATAATATACGTTAATATATTTATTAATATTTAATATCAAGTTAATATATTTATTTATTTTTATTTATTAGATTATTTTATTTAAAACCTGTGCTAAAAAAAATATTTTCATTTAATTGACTCTATTGATGTTTCGTTTATGGCTAACCTGTTTTAAAAATTACTTTTGACTTAAAAAAGCAAAAATCTGAGTTAGAGTGTGCACAACGGAAGTGAATTTTATTTTAATTTTAAAGTTGAGTATATTGCATATAAAGTCAATGCAAAGACGCAAATTCACGCTGGGTGATGCGATTTGCTACGAACCAGCATTATTTGCCTCAATTGCATCTTTCACAAAATATAAAAAATAAAAAAAGTTGAAAAAACTCAGCAGGAAATTTTCATGATGTAATGTCATGCAAGCCAACCAGCGAAGAGCTTATTCCGGTTGTAGACCTATCAGAAAATGGAGGAGAGCATGTGTGATGTTTTCATTTGCCTGAGTGATGCAAAAAACATCCCGCGAGTAATCTAGAGCAAGTAACGCAATTTCAAAAGTGAACCGACTACAAGCAAAAACAATGCTTCATGCTAATTTTCCATTTGAGTTGAAATTTTTCAGCTTGCGCTGAGGACAGAATTGAGGCATATATTGTGCTTTTGTGTCACCCAATTCGTGTCACCCAATGCAAATTTGCATCTATTTACGTCTTTGCATAGACTTCGTATGAAATCTACTCATGTGAATAATTACATTTAAATGCTAATTAAATAGTGCCAATTTGTAAATGGTACTAACGGGTTCAATAGTATAGCTACAAGACGTAAATATAGAGCGTTAACCTGATATTAGTGTGAAAAAATTACTTATGATAAATTACTAATAAATTTAGTAAACTTTATCGCAATGACAGCATAACACTGCAAACTATAGAGCAACTGTAAAAATGATTTATTATTAATAATAATACAATCATTTTACTTTAATAAAATTATAAGCTTTATATTTCAGCTTCTAAATTTAAAATAAAATAAAAAACTGGCCCAATAGACTTCCATTGTATGGAGCAATGAATGCCATTTCATTTGGTTGATTTAATTGTATTAGCGACTCCATTCAACAATGAACACAGTACTTATTATACTGTTATAATTTGGTCATCGCGTCACAAAAAAAAAAAAAAAAAGTAAATCGATTTTCTTTCATGCTCCAGTCCAGGTTTTTTTTGATCCATTTAAGCCTTCATTTAGCTAAATATCCTCAAAAGTTCCCATAGTTAATGACAGACCATTGTAGATGCATCACATTTGTCTAGAGCGAAATAAAATTACGTTTAGTACATAATCATATATATATATATATTAGGGTACATCTTGTACCGTATTAGTAACTTTAAACAAAAGTAAGCCGTAATCTCAATCTTGCCATCAAGGAATGATTGGTGTCTAACCTGCTGAAATGTTTGCTGACCTTTTCCTGAGGGACAAGAATTTGTGTAGCACTCAGACCCATTTAGTCATCCTCTTTTTGTCTGCTTCCTCTATCATCAAGGGTTGCTATTGTGTCGGCTCAGGTACCGACTAATGCAGAGCAAATACTTCTACCTAACCATTAACACTGGGCCACTGTTTGAACAGCGCGACAGACTGGAATGGCATTTATGGTGGTGGGCCGTTTTGATAGGCAAGAATCTTCATCAATTAGCCCTCTACACTCTTCCCAGGGTAAATTGAGTGTGTGTGTGTGTTAGACAGAAAGAGATACAGTTTGCACTGCGTTTAATGGCACTCTAACTTGAGAGCCGATCATTAACCCATTAGAATAACATGTCTCTGGCTGGGAGGTTTTTTGGGACGGGAGAGTCCTGGGAGATTTGCATCACAGCGCTTACTGTAAACCTGTGAGACGCAGGGGAGATGTTGAGAGACATCATAATGTCTGGTGTTTGTCTCGGGGTAGAACCTTTTGCTCATTACGAGAGGTGTTAACAGCTGTAAGTTATGAATGGAAGTGTTTGTGCACTGTAGGGAAGTACAACATTTTGTTTCCTAATGGTTTCAAAAACAGTTCAAGGACTATTCCGTGTTCAGGTTGACAGCATTTGTGGCATAATGTTGATTATGACAAAAAAAGAAAAAAAAAGAAATCCACTTTGTACAATGGAAGTGAATGAGACCAATTTTTGGAGACCCTACAAACATGAATGTGAAGATTATGATTTTAGCAAAGCATTCACATTTAAACATTGTTCAAATTTCACTGTAATGGCAGCACAGTTGGTTATATTGTATAACGTCACACAGGAAAGGTTAGTAAAAAATTTTCATGCTAAAATCATGTAAGCATGCTATTGTTTATGTCTTGTGGCTACTGAAAAAGTACTTTTAATGTTTACAAAAAGGCACTATTCAAATGTAATTTAAAATTTTTTAATAAAATGGTGCAATGCAATAAATGCTATGTGTTACTGATTGATGTATATATCTACATTTTAGGATAAATGTTAGCATTTATTTGAATTGTTATATTTGTTGTTAGCATGCTAACAAGCAAATTAATAAACGCGCTATTACAGTAAGTCTATTTTCAATTGTGGCTTTATTTCCTATAATTGTGACTTTATTTCACTTTTATCTTATAATTTCAACAATATTTAATGTAATTGTAAATTTACCTTGTCTTTTGATTGCGACTATGATTATAATTGTGACTTTATTTCTTGTAATTGTGACATACTTCCAATTAAATAAAATTCACTTCCACTGTAAATGTCTCCCTGTAACGTGGATTGTATTCAAAAAAAATTTTTTGTAAGAAAAGGAGACATGTACAAGAAAGTTCACATTTGGGAGTACACAAGAGTGCACTTTTTGAGAAGCTGCCACAGTGACATTTTTTTTTTTTTTGAGAGTCTAATCACATACATTACCAGCAGATTAAACGATCTCAATCTCTTTTCAAACATAACGTGCTGCGGAATATGTACTTGTAAACAAAAAATAGTCATTTTCCCATCGGCTCCGACAGAAACCTCAAATGCGTATTTAAAGTAAAGCGTATCATGTTCTCAAGTCTTCATTTTGAAGAGGCGCTGCCGCACTATTGACATCATGTCATTAAGGTCCATGAGATTGTATTTGTTTTGGCTCAAGAAGGCAAAGCATTGCATCGAAGATTGCTCTTATTTCTTCCTTCTCTCTACAGCCTCATCTTCCTGTTTGGCAGCTGACCCATTCGTCTAGATCTGGAAGGGTTCCTGAATCAAACATGCGTCTTCAATTTGGGCCTGTGAAGAAAACAATCACACTTTCCCCTCTTTCAGATTCAGTTCCTGACAGCAGATTGAGATGTGGTCTCCACGAAGAAGTCTGGGTTTGACGGAAGTTTGGACTGAGTGTTTCAGGGGTCCTGAATGTTAATTGGGCTTAAAGGGAGATGCTTGGCAGACTCTGGTAACCTGGTCCAAAACGTTGTATATTTTAGGCTGGTGGGAACAGATTGAGGTAACGTGAGGTGGACCACCCATGTCCTTTCTCTCCAAGAGAGCTGCACTACCATTAATTAGAGCCATTCTCTGAGGTGGATTCTGTGGCCGGGACACCTGTGATCTCAGAAGTGGGCTTTCGCACACACAAAACGGCCCCTGATTCATGTTTAGTGCACCAGTGCCCAATAAAAATCACTTCCAGCTCCTGCAGACACCCAGAAATCCTCCACATATGTTTCTCCACGTCAGAAAAACTGTGCTGTTGACACGTTATGGAGGCGTGAATATTTTAAAGGGAAAGTTCCTCGCAAAAGTGAAAACTTGCTGAAATTTTTACGCACCCTCCGGTCATCCAAGAGTTTCTACAGCTGAACAGATTTGGAGAAATTCAGCATTACATCACTCGCTCGCAAATGGATGAAGTGAATGGGTGCCGTGAGCATGAGAGTCTGAACAGCTGATACATGTTTGTAAAAACAAATGCAGAATTGTTCAAAACCATTGCTACAGACTAGAATAAAAGTCCTTTATCCATAATACTTCTTTCTCCAGTGAAAAACTTGTATCGTCTGAATCAGGAGAGAAATATGCAAAACAAGTGAAACAGTCCAAAACAGTTAAAAACAAATATGTGGTGTACTTTGAGGTGAGAGGACAATGGGAGATGGACTTTTTTAACCAGAGGAAGTGTTATTTTGGATTATGGACTAAAAAATAAGACTAAAAAATGTCTTAAAATAATGATTTCTTACAAACATGCAGCTTTTCACTTCACAAGACGTTAATTGATGGACTGGAGTGGTGTGGATGACTTGTGTATTATTGTGATGTTTTTATCAGCTGTTTAGACTCATTCTGACGGCACCCGTTCACTGCAGAGGATCCAAATCTGTACTGATGAGGAAACAGACTCATCTACATCTTTGATGGCCTGAGTGTGAGTACATTTCCAGCAAATTAAATTGTTTTCCTTTAATTATCTTTTTAAATGTGTTAGTCGCTGTACTGTGTTGAAATAAATGTTGTTTTTTCACGAAATCCAGGTTTCCAGGTCTTCGGGGGTAACACTGGTGAAACATGAAATATTTTACTGGAATCCAACTGGATATAAATGGGGCTTCAATCTCTCTCTGCCGTGGTCTGGGGCCTTTACAGGGACTTTGAGGCGTTTTGCCTCATGTGGATACCGATAAATCTGTCACCCGCAGAGATTCGTCTCCCTCCCTCTGTGGGGAACAAATTGTGGCGTTCGGGGAGGGCTGGGGGGGAGAAGTGACCTGTCAGAGCGCTCCATTTATCACAGGGACAAAACGCTCCCGATTCTTTCTGCTGACCGCCAGGAACCTCCTGCTAAGCACATTCAGGAGATGCATGCTTCTGAATATTTTCACTGAATCAATACACCAATTTGCAAGTGACGTCAGGACCTGAGGGTAGAGGGAAGTAGGGGAATGAGACTATTACATTTCAGATGTATTTTTCAGATTTAATTAATCGTAATGAGAAGTTATAGGGCTTAGTTTTAAAAACCCAACAAATTCATTGTAACGTTAATTATATAACCAGAAGATTTAAAACAAATATTCATAAATTTGTACAAGTATGTATGTATGATACGATGTGTTCTTTCAGGAAAAACAGCAATGTTAAACTTTTGCTGTTTTGAAACAAAACTTGAATAATTAGAACTTATTTCTTTTTTAATAATTTATCTATTTTTCTTCCGTGTAAAAAAAAATATAGCACAAAAAATCTTAGTTCAAAATAGCTTTTCTTTGGATTGAGGTATGCGAGTGATTAAAAATGTTGTGTGAAATCCTTTTTTTTAATATATATATATACTGTGCAAAAGTTTGAGGTGATTTTTTTCTTATTATTTTAAAAGAAATCTCTTTCATTCACCAAGGTTGCATTTGTTTAAAAATACTGTAAAACTGGAAATATTTTGAAATATTATTATTATAATCTAACTTAAATGGTTTCTTTTTTAATATATTTTAAAATGTAATTTACAGGTGCATCTCAATGAATTAGAATGTCGAGGAAAAGTTCATTTATTTCAGTAATTCAACTCAAATTGTGAAACTCGTGTATTAAAAAATGCCATGCACACAGACTGGAGTAGTGTAGTTTAAATATTTGGTTCTTTTAATTGTGATGATTTTGGCTCACATTTAACAAAAACATCTCAACAAATTAGAATACTTCATAAGACCAATAAAAAAAAATTGTGAATTGTTTTCATTCTGGAAAGTATGTTCATTTACTGTACATGTACTCAATACATGGTAGGGGCTCCTTTTTCTTTAATTACTGCCTCAATTCGGTCAATGATCAGTTTGTGGCACTGCTGAGGAGGTGTGAAAGCCCAGGTTTCTTTGACAGTGGCCTTCAGCTCATATGCATTGTTTTGGTCTCTTGTTTCTCTTTTTCCTCTTGATAATACCCCACAGATTCTCTCTGGGCTTCAGGTCTGGTGAGTTTGCTGGAGTGTCAAGCACACCAACACCATGGTCATTTAACCAACTTTTGGTGCTTTTGGCAGTGTGGGCAGGTGCCAAATCCTGCTGGAAGATGAAATCAGCATCTTCAAAAAGCTGGTCAGCAGAAGGAAACATGAAGTTCTCCAAGATTTCTTGGTAAATGGGTGAAGAAAATACCACAACGGACCAATACCAGCAGATGACATTGCACCCCAAATCATCACAGACTTAACACTGGACTTCCAGCAACTTGGGCTATGAGTTTCTCCAGCCTTCCTCCAGACTCAAGGACCTTGGTTTCCAAATGAAATACAAAACTTGCTCTCATCTGAAAAGAGGACTTTGGACCAATGGGCATCAGTCAAGTTCTTCTTCTCTTTAACCCAGGTAAGACGCATCTGACGTTGTCTTTGGTTCAGGAGTGGCTTTACAAGAGGAATACGACAACTGTAGCCGATTTCCTCGACAGGTCTGTATGCCTTGACCCCAGCCTCAGTCCATTCCTTGTGAAGTTACTCAAATTCTTGAATCGATTTTGCTTGACAATCCTCATAATGATGCAGTTCTCCCGGTTGGTTGTGCATCTTTTTCTTCCACACTTTTTCCTTCCACTCAACTTTCTGTTAACATGCTTGGATACAGCACTCTGTGAATAGCCAGCTTCGTTGGCAATGAATGTTTGTGGCTTACCCTCCTTGTGAAGGATGTTAATGTTGTCTTCTGGACAACTGTCAGATCAGCAGTCTTCCCCATGATTGTGTAGTCTAGTGAACCAAACTGAGAGACCATTTTGAAGGCTCAGGAAACCTTTGCAGGTGTTTTGAGTTGATTAGATGATTGGCATGTCACCATATTCTGATTTGTTGAGATCGTGAATTAGTGGGTATTTGTTAAATGTGAGCCAAAATGTCGTAACTGTCAAACCTTATCAATAAAATAAACACAAATACAGTACTGGCTTCAGACTTTTGAATGATACTATATATGTAAAAATGATTGGAAATAAAGTTGCAATCCCCCCCCCCCCCCAAAAAAAAAGGAAGTTGCAAATATGACATAATTTCAAAAGAAATAACGTTTTACTGAAATGGAAACAGACTTAATAACTTGCTAATTCCGTATTAGCGCGCCAACATTACACATTTTACCCTAGTAATGAATGTAGGTACTTCAGTCAGCAATAACTCATCCGTTTTCTCGTCTTTATATGTATAAGGGCTATATTATGAAAAAAGCAGTAATGCAAAGTAGTTTATCACTCATATATTTATACAGAATGATTCACTGAAATATGTTGAAACTTGCCAATCGCAAAGACAACCTACTGATATATAGAGCGTAGGATGTCCCAAAAGCCACACAGCATATTTGTGGGCTATTGACTCGCATTCAAATCAGCCGTTCTGACACATAAGTATTGACCTGTTGGTTTGGGTCAGCAAATTATACCTGATGAAATATTCAATCCCATTATTCACGGTCCTGTCAGACATACCTTATTATGCATTCAGCTGAATAACAAAGTGGTAAAATGTGCATCAATGACAAATAAAGACACTAAAACCAGACTAAACAGAAACACGGTCTCATTGGCATGTGCACTGGCCAGTTGCACGCCTTGCAAGATTTGATTGACTGGCCATCCACCAATGGCAGGCGTATAAACAAAATAAGAAAAAACTTGTTCTCAGTGGCAGGAATCTAGGAAGATAGATCACGGTAATGGCCAATAATAAATGGATCATGCTTCTATGTTTTTAAAACCACTGGCAGATGTATTGAATGGGAAACCTTGTGTGGGAGAAAATAGACCTTTATTGATCAGAAACAAGCAGAGCGGGGAAAAAAAGACATGAAAGGAAAGCAATCAGACGAAAGCTGCCAAGGCTTCCTCATGCAAGATGTATGCGGTGACGTCAACAATCTTTTTATCTGATGTAACCAACACATTGATTTAAATTTGATATGAAAAGACCTTACACAATCCACTGATATCAATGTCGGAATAATGCCGTGATTTTAAGCATTAACGTTCTTCTTCAATTCCCAAATAATCCCATTTGCTTTCCCTGAGAAGGGCTGCACGCAAACCCCGACCGATCTCGACCAAACCTTCTGGTTCTGGCCCAAACGAAACATCCAGAACTGGCTCACGATGGTGTGGTCTCAAAATACTTTGTCTGTGGCCAGACAATTAAGGAGTTAGGTGTGGCAGAAGGGAAGAATGTGGAAATCGGATCTTTACAGAGAGCACGGCCCCACACCCTGTAGTCTTGGCTTCCTGCGAATGCCACATGCACTTGTACGGACCGTAGTGTAGACACGAGAGTTGTCCTCTATTGTGTTCGGCTCCCTACTGGGAGATCTAAGGAGACCGGGGCTGGCTCTTCCCCCTCCGTAACCCACGGGACACCAATGGGAACCTATCCATCAAAGCTGGTGACATTGGAAACTTGTTTTGGGAAGAGCTGCTGCTGCTGCTGCTTCTGCTTTCGGTTGCTCGTGTAGTTTGGGATATTGTACGCTGTGGAATGCTGTAATTTGGTTTGTGTGCTAAGTTTGTGAGAATGTAGTAAAACGATGCAGACACGGCCGATAACACTGGGCAAGATGAATGGCTCCAAACAGGAAGAGGTACAGTCTGTTCGGCTGTACATGGCCCCCGAGGGTCACACCGATATCCTCCCCTTAAAATCTTTGAGTGCATACGCAAAGCTCCTGTGATCACACGATATGGCAGTGTTACAGATGCTTAGTGCCGAGCTTTAGGGATTTAAAAACTGTAAAACAAAGAAGAACGTCACAAATCTAATGTTCAGTTATCATCCTGATATTTCTTTATTTATTTGTAAAAAAAAAAAATCAGTTAAACTCTTCACTCCAATTTTTATGTTGTCATTAATTATATGTAAAATAATTTAAAAATATTATAAGTATCAAATGAAAATTCTAATTCAAAGCATTTTCACTGGTGGTCTCAGATTTTTGGACATCATGGTATGTTTTATTTCTGAGAATATCATAATACAATAAAATATATGTAATTAATGTGTGTGTGTGTGTGTATATATATATATATATATATATATATATATATATATATATATATATATATAAATTGAAAAAATAAATCTAATTTCTATAAATATTAAATTCAAAAAACATATTCAAAGTGTGCTTTGAATACAAGTTTAGATTAATATGTATGTGTGCTTATAATATAAATATATACAATTAATAAAATAAAAAAATGTACAGGATAATTAATTTAATTAAAAATGTACATATACACTCACACAAAGAAAAAGAGAGAATAAAATAGATTAAATAAATGTAATTAATATATTTAAATAATATATTAAAAAAGCTAATTCAGTGCATGTCAATTAGTGATTCAAGATCTTTCATCCATTACTATGTTTTATTTCTTAGAGTTACTAAAATATGTAAAAAAAATTATTTTATAATGAGAAATAAAATATATAAAGTTAAATATTAATGTAGGATAATGTATAAGTATTTAAGTTTAAAATTTAAGTTTAGATACACACATATTGCAATGAAAAAAAATATTTTAAATTAATATTAAATTCAAATGCAAATTTATAGCATTTACACTGGTAGTCTCAGATTTTTGGATCCCCTGTATGTTCACTTGAATATGTATGTGGTTATAACATAAATAAATAAATACACTGAGTAAAATAAATACAAAATGAACAGTAAAATTTAAATAACACTTGATAATAACACTTGTGTGTGTGTGTTTTACAAAAATAAAAAAAGAGAAAATGAAATAAATGTAATAAATATATTTAATTCATGCAATCTAAATATTACATAAAAAAATTCAAATTCACAGGTTTAAGACTTTTGGTCCCTTACTGTCTGTTTAATTCTGAGAATATCACAGATGAAATTCTTTGATGGATCCAAGTAACTTTTGGTGCAGCCAAATCTCACTCGAAATCAGGGCAGAAATTGGGAAAATAGATCTAGTGGGCAGAAATTGAATCATCCTTCAAAGGCTATGATATCAACTGACGTCCGAGAAATAGGCAGCGCAGTAATGGGCCCTTTACCTTGACTCTAGCAGACTCCTGAAGCACAGGTACACCGCTTAAAGTGCTTTCTTTCAGGTTCTCTCGGCCCCATCAAGGCTCTATAGTCTCCGGTCAGACCTCTTTTGATTGATGGGGACTATATAGCAGCATCCTGCTCTGAACCAGAATCTGTCCCCTTTGATCTAATATGCAGAGCTATATTAGAGCTCAAATTTCCTTGACTTCATTACAAAATGTTAAGGAATTATCTTTATTTAATTTGATGAGAATTTGTTTTTAAAGGATGACATATTTTCCTCTTTTGATTTGAATGAGGATTTTTGTGTCCGAAGTCACCTGGCTGCGACACGCTGGTTTTTCCAAGCGAGACAAACCCAGACAGACTATAATGGCCTACGTTAATGGAAACTGGAGCGGAAACTAAGGAGGTGGTGGGTCATGGGATTTCCTGACATGACTGTATCAATACGTTTAACATGTTCCTCTTCCATGTTTTACAATCAGACCGCAGGCCCCCTCCGGCCTGCCAAGCCCTTCCCACATAAAACAAGTCAGCATGTCTGCTCTCTGGAGCTTGGAAAGACATTGAAGAATCTTCTGAGAATAAGATGCCATCGCAGTCTGGTCTCCACCCCTTAAAAACCTCCTCTTATCCCCCTTACTTCTGACATCCCGGGACTTATGCCAACTCAAATTGTTTGCATGATAACTGGACATTTTCATTCAATATGTATTTGACAGATTGTTCATTTGAATCAACATTAAAAGTCATATTCTTTGTTCTTTGTTTTAATTTCTTACAATAAATTACTATTATTGTTATTATAATAATTATTACAATAATATTTTTATTTGTAATAATAATAGTGTGTAATGGCAAATTGTTTTAAATATAAATTAAAATTGTAACAACATCCACTATGATAACAACAACATCAACAACAACAACAACAATAATAATAATAATAATAATAATAATAATAATAATTTGTAGTAGTACAATAAATGTAAAATATAATAGAAATATATAATAAAAAATATATATTTTCTTTAAATTAAGACAAAATAAAGAAATATTACTTTTAATGTTGATTCTATTATTATTATTATTATTATTACACTATTTTGTTTTTACATTATATGAAATAGAATATGTGGAATAATAATATTATAAATAATAATAATAATAATAATAATAATAATAATAATAATGTGTAAAAGCACAATAATATAAAATATAATATAAATGAAAATAGAAATAATTAAAGAAATATTACCTTCAATGTTGATATTATTATTATAATTATTATTATTATTATTAATACATATTTTTTGACAAATAATAAAGAATTTGTTTTTATTTTAATGTTGATTATATTATTATTATTATTATGATGATGATGATGATGATGATGATTAATGATAATAAAAAAAAATAAAAAAAATAAAATAATAATAATAATAATAGTTTTAATATTATTGTTATTATATTTCCACTATATAGATTTTTACATTATATGTAAATTAATTACAAATCTAACATGTGGAATAATAATAATAATAATAAGAAGAAGAATGCATTTTTTCTTTTTTAACAATTAATACAAAAAAAAAATAAAAAAAATAAATAAACAAAAATACAAAATAAAGGGACAATGCACACTCAGCTGGTCATTATATTTAAATATATTTTAAATAAAACAGTAAATCAAGTATACCAAATCCAGACTGCAATTTTTTAATACCAACCTGAATTGCAGAGAAACTTGTAAAATATGAGCCTTTCATTATATATTTGAACTGAAGTGTATTAATGTTGTAAATGAATACATCCTCTTTAAAGTGCCATAATATTTTTACATCACACACCGCTGCATTTCTAACTGCTTCTGTACTGTGATACTAAAATTCAGCGTGAGATTTTTTATTGTCAGCTCAAGTTGAGTTTTACGGGAAAAGGAGTTTGGAGTGAATTTAAACCGGTCTGTTTTCCTCAGGAAATATCTGCAGAGCAAACCAACAAGCCCAACAATTCTGTTCACCAGAGATATTTGAGCTTCCTCAGAGGAGATGTGCATCTTATAAAAAAAGGCTAACGTCGTGCAAACGTTTGAAAGTATATTTCTCCTTCGAAGTCGTTTAAATGCAAATCCTAAGTTTAGATAATAACAATGAATCAGATGGATGATCAAGAACCTTCACGGATAATTTGCTTGGGAAAACACTGCCACTCACAATAACAAAGACGTGTATATTTTGCATGGTTTCGTCTATAGTTAGTTTATTACCCTCTCCTTCTGCAAAAATACAGAAGTGGAAATTAATCTGCACCGGTCGAGCTGTGGCTTGGGAAAAAGTGCATATGGCACAGTTTGCAGAACCTGCATGGCTCCGCTCCATGCCTCCCCTCGTTTCCAAGAGGCTTCGTCAAAAAAGGCTGATGAGAAAGTCCAGATTCGGTCGTGTTGCCCACACAGGGATTTGGGGATTACGTCTTGATTACCATGTTTCAAACATCATCTTGCGGTGGAGAGCGACATTAATCAGAAGCGAGGACTAACACGTTTAGAGACAACAAGTCAGACTTGGCAGGAGCCGGATTCAAAATAAAGGCTTGAAATGGCAAAGGAGGCCCACATGGACTTATTTAACGTGGAGTGCTGAGGCAGATATTATTGTATGGTATATTAAGGGTGTCGTGTTTCCCTCAAGCAAAGTATACAGTATAGAAGAGTATAGAAGTCGTCGTCTCAACAGGTGAAACGGCGGGTAAAAATCATACGAGGCCAAAAGGCGACTGGTTCTTCGTTTCTGTCAGCCGCAGGAAGAGATAGGAAGCCCAGGAACAGGCTTGATCGATGTCGTGGAGCGCAGAGAGGAAGAAACAACATGGACGGGTGCAGAGGGCTCGGCTATTTTTGCACCGCTGTACGGAAATGAGCCATAGTCCAGAGAGAGGAAGCAGATAGGCCAGAAAGTGTCGCGTAGCAACCAGAAGCAGGAAAGAAGCGTGTGTTTGTGTACATCTGTCGGCGTTACACTTGCGTGCAGAGCTCGATCACGACACACGCAAATACAGCGAAACAGATCAAGTCCAGCCTCCACTGCTTCAGGAAGGCTATTTGATTCATATATATTTTAATGACGTTTAAATATTAGCGCTGTTAAACGATTAATCGCGATTAATCGCATCCAAAATAAAAGTTTTTGTTTACCTTATAAATGCATGTGCACTGTGTAATAAATAAAATAAATAAAACATACACAGTTTATATTTTGAAAATATTTCCCTTTATACATTTGTATATAAGGTATTTTAATTGTAAAAAAATTGTATTTAGATTTTTTGTATTTACAGTATATATTTTGAAAATATTTACATATATTAACATGTATACATTTATATTCGTAGAATTAAATGTATATATATATATATATATATATATATATATATATATATATATATATATATATATATATATATATATATATATATATAAACATTACATATTTTTCTTAAATATATATATATATATATATATATATATATATATATATGTATATGTGTCTATTTATATATAAATAATAAATATACACAGTACACAGACATATATTATACAAACAAATACTTTCTATTTTGGATGCGATTAATCGTGATTAATAAAATATTATTACATTTAAATTACCAATTTAATTACTTAGTTTTTTTTGTAATATTTTATATTAATTTATTAATTGGTAAAAAATAAAAAAAGTATTCCCACAATGTCCCACAATTACTGTATTTTCTGAATACATTTCAATGATAAAATCTAACTTGTTATAATAATAATAATAATTAATCATTATTTATAGTTACATTAACTTTACATTAAAAATCAATATCAGATTATTTAAATTTATAGTGAATTTAAAATAATAAAAAATTAAAACATCTTTAAAAAAGACTGTCACACTTCAAGAAGCCCATAGAGATCATTTGACCTTTTGATCTTTCTAAAGAACATTATAAGGAATATATGTTATTTATAAAGTAATGTGAACATTTTGAATTTATAATTCATTTTAATAGTAATAATAATATTAAACGATCATGTTCTTTTACACTTGCATGCAAAACAAACATTGAGAATCACTATACTGTAGTTAAAAACAAAAATCAAAGTTAAGCCACTGATCTCTCATATAATTTTTGGGTACAAGAGAATCACTATATTCGACATGCACGGGAGTCATGATTAATATGGCGTCGCCAAAAACTCTCCCTTTCCATAATTGGCTACAAATGATATATATCAGAATCATTTTCTACATAGGTGGCACTTAAATGTGCTTTACAACGATGAAGTAAATCTTTTGGCCTAAAAATACTGCCCTTTTTCATCTCTGCATCGCGAAGCCTGGTCCGAGAGCCGCCCGTGTGGTCCCAGCTTAATCGTTTTCAGTTAATATCTCAGCTGGACGGCAGAGAAACCCCTAAACCCACGTCAATAAAGACAGAAAGCCATTGCCTCTGACTGGCCAAGTTTACGGGTCAGACTTGGGATGGTTTCAACAACAACAGTGGCGCGTTAGTCGTCTTATCGAAAGGGCTTTTTGTGAACCCAGAGCCACCTCGAGTGTTCCCCGCGGCCTCCTTTATTTTCTGCCTGCAGCGTAAGTGGCGGCTGACCACAGTGTTTTGACGGGGCAGTCGGCTGCCCATCCTGTTCCCACATTTCCTAGACCACGGCGAGGAAGGCGCTTGTTCAACATGTTTCCCGCCTCAATACCTCCCACGTGTCGAGCGCTTTCAACGGCAGATGACATCACATGATTTAAGTGACTTGAGCTGCTGATTGCAAACAGACGCTGAAATGTCTCTTCTAAGGAAAGCCTATCCTTACGGTGGCTTGTAAAGCTATTTTAAATGTATAATAAACAGCTGACTCTATTATAAGTTCTTGAAGTCAGGACGGAATGAAAACTGATCCTACATGTGTGTGCTTAAAGCTCGTTACTGTTCTAATGTGAAAGACTGATCAGTTTATGTTAGTCCGGTAATTATTAATCAAATGTAGGCTGTACAGGAAATTATTATTCTATTCATTATATTATTATTTCATGCATGTTATTCCAGATAATAATAATAAAAGGAAATGCTTCCAATCTGTATCTCTATATATAGTTAAAATGTTATTATAGTTAGAATAATAATGTGAGTGTGTTTATGTATTGTTACATAATTTATATTATGTCTTAATTCAGGTAATTATATAAATCATATTTTATTATCAAAATTCTATATACTATAAATATCTATTATTTTTATTATAATTATATTAATATATATGTATTATAACTATTATACAAAAATATGTGATTTTATATATTATTATTATTATATTTATTTATTATAAATGTATAACAATTATATACATTTAACAATTGTAATACATTAATTATTATTAATAATAATTACAGTAATAATTATACAATTATATTATTACAAAATTAATTGCATTCCATATAATACTAAATATGCCTGTATATATATATATATATATATATATATATAGAGAGAGAGAGAGAGAGAGAGAGAGAGTTATATATATATATATATATATATATATATATGAGAGAGAGAGAGAAAGTATATAAGTATCTGTTATTATATATATATATATATATATATATATATATATATATATATATATATATATATATATATATATATATGTAGTAATTGCTCTCTCCCTGAAGCAACTTTTTATAATGATTTTAATATACATTATACATAATTTATTTATTTAAATGTACAAATTTGGGCCTCTCCATCTATATAAGAAAGTAGGTATATGATGTTATATGCAATATTCATCATTTCTCTTCAGTATCCCCTCCAAAGGGCAGAATTAGAGTGGTTTGTGGTGATGAATGAGGGCCGTGTGTAGTGGGGGTTGATTGGATTGTTGCTGTGGAGCTGTAGAGATTAAACAGACACGAGCTGCAGTCCCACAATGAGACCTGACCTTCAGCGCATCACAATACATCTGTCTTGCCGCATCATTCACGATCCAGCTGTGCACTGAGGACTCTCACAGCACGCATGCGTGGGCCGCTTCATGCCGACAGGCTCGTTAAGTGCACTGCAGCGCGGGATAATGCAGTCCAATTGATTCGCCCGTCCATTTCTGCTTTTCTTCTGCAGCTAACATTATATCATTTGATTTCAATAAAGCTATTCATTACACTGACCTCTACGACCCGGTTCAGACAAGTTTGATTTATTTGGAGTGGGGAATCAAATAGTTCATAAATACTTTAGCACATTTACTGTAAGACAAATATGGTTATTGATTAGGCACCATTATTACAGTCCAAACCCCAGATGAGGCCGTAACAAACCGAAGCTGTTCAGAGGAAGAGATCATCTCAACTGAATATGTTGAACAACACAAATGAAGCACATAAGAAAGATAATTAAACAGAAATGAAACAAAGTTTATGTGAATTAACATATGGTTCATGGACTCCCTTATGAAAATCAACTATGGTGTTAATATGATAAATGTGTGGTAACCATGTTTTTTGGCATATTGATTACCATTTTTATAACCACAGTTTTATTACAAATACCAACTTTATTAACCATGTTTTAAATTTATTTATAGTAAAACCATGGTTAATCTTCCTATGGGCTTTTTGTAAAAATGGCTTAATTTACTTAGGAAAGTAACTTTTAAGGTATTATATATCGTAAACATGGCTCATATCATCCCAGTTTCAACTGAAATGCTGACTTCATAAATAAATAAACTATTTTATATATAAATAACATAACCCTTTTATATTATATCATATATTAGCCTATATTGTAAATATTGATCATATCATGTCAGTTGCAACAAAAACAAGTTACAATAAAACATTACAAAACATCCTAATGTCAATCAACACATGCAGCCAACGTTCAAGGAATATTTGCTGAAAAATTTTCTTAATGCATTTTATTAGGCCTATATTCATTTATATTATTTTGTAAACATGGATCATATCATGCCAGTTTCAGCTGAAATGCTAAATAAATAAATAACCCTAATATTATATTATATTATATTATATTATATTATATTATATTATATTATATTATATTATATTATATTATATTATATTCGATTATATTATATAGTTATGTCATGATGACATAGGGGGTCCATGGAAAGTGCCACAACCTGAACCCTGTCACAACACTGTAGCACTGCAAATGTTGACAAGCAACCGCATTTTAGACAAATGCTATGCAAAGGGGAATCAAGTCTTCTGGAGAAGGGTGTTACAGAGACCATATCCTGCCCATAGGAAGGTATCATGTGAAAACACTGATATGGACTAACCCAGGGTTGGGGCAGTACTACCTAGGAGTAGGGAGGGCTACCAGCAGAGATTGACAGAATGGTCTGTCAAATAGAAGACACGGATTTGCAGAGAGGAAAGCCTTACCATGGAAGAATACACATATGGGATCACATGCAGGGAATTAAGACATATAGACACCTAGCCCAGTAAAGGGACTGACCAGAACAAGCAGGGCAAGCAGCTCCACCCAGTCTGACTGCCGGGGGTGCTGGAGGATACTCAAACAGGGTTCGCCAACAGGGGAACTTACTGGAGGACTTAAAGGTGCTCTCATCCCCAGGTGAGTGGGAATGGCACAGCAAGTGTAACACTGGCCAGCTTTTCCTGCCACTTACCTGTTACCCAACACATGGGAAGAAACCGGTTCAACGTGGAGACGCCATCGGGGGATTGGTGCCAAGGCGATGGCATCCACTATCCAGTGGACCAACTTCTGCTTGGAGACAGCATTCCCTTTCTGATGACCTCCATAGCAGACAAAGAGCTGCCCAGAGCTTCTGAAGCTCCAGGTGTGGTCCATGTATATGCGGTGCTTGCAGGTTCACCACCTGATCGTGAAAGGGCATGGTGGGAAACTTGGGAACATATCCAGACCGGGGTCTCAGGACTACATGAGAGTAGGCTGGCCCAAACACAATGCCCTCTTCGCTCACCGAAAATGCTTGAAGGTCCCGACCCTCTTGATGGAAATGAGTGTGGTCAGGAGCACTGTCTTAGCAGACAGGAACTTAATCTCAACTAAATCCAGCAGCTCAAAAGGATCCCTCTGAAGGCCAGCCAAGACAGTAGAGAGATTCCAGGAGTGCACCAGGAGCCTAGGAGGACTGCACCCCTCAAGAACCTAACATGAGATTGTGCTTTTGCAGGGACCGGCCGGCCACTGCATCATGATGTGATCTGCTTTATCAGGTACATACACTTTCAAGGTGGAGGGTGTCAGCCTACACTCCAACCTTTCTTGCAGGAAAGAAACTTTGCCATAAGAACTGTAGAACTGCCATAAGGCAAGATGCACTGCCAGCAGCTCTAGGCTGCTGATGTGCCAAAGCAGTCGAGGTCCCGTCCAGAGCATGGAGGCTGTCTGCCTGATGTATGTGGCGCCCCAGCCCATACTGGAGGCATCCATCGTGACCCGGCCCATAGACGCAAGGTCTGTTCAGGGGCTGAATGAGTGGCGACATTTCGGCATAATGGTCATGAGAAGTGCCATGCCCATCTCGGCACCTCATATGAAACAGTCCTAGCGCCGTGACTGCGGTTGTGGATGCCATATGCCCCAGGAGCCTCTAAAAGTATTTCAGAGATACCACGTTCCTGCCTCTGAAGGAACTCAGGCAGTTCAGAACTTACTGGGCATGCTCGCTGGTGAGCCACACCGTCATACTTACTGAGTCTAACTCCACACTGAGAAAAGAAATCCTCTGCATGGGGGAGAGTTTGCCCTTTTCCCAGTTGACCAAAGCCCCGACTGGCTGACAGTGTACTCACCTGGGGAATGTCAGTGTACCTCCTCGCCCACTCTGCTGTCTCACAGCTGCCCGGGCAAGCATGGCCATCAGTTTCGGGTCTGATTTGGTGGTGGCAACAACACCTGAGGGGGGTAGCCCTGCCGAATCTACATAGCCCATCCCCTGATGCTGTGATCGACATTGGATCCTCCAGAGGTGCACCAAATGAAATGCTGGGACCATCATGAGCTGGGCCAGCAAAATCACTCGAAAGCCGCACAGGACATTTGCTGCGGGAGGAGTGAGAGGTCCCCAGGGATGTGCCTGGCAGAGAAGCCCTCACTGTGACCCTCAGATCTCTGAAGTTCTAGCCGGCGGTCCCCGGCTAGTGACGGAAACCGGGACGGGTAGAGACAGAGGCTGCCGCTCCATTCCCCATGAGGAGGGAGAGGTGAGATCACAGCAAAGCCATACTCATATGCTAGCAATTAATGCATAAGTCATCCATGAACGCAGATTCAGCATGTTGGATGCCCAGACACTGAAGATAATGGTCATGTCCGTCAACAGAGGACAAGTAATGACTGCAACCAAGAAAAGATGGAAGACATCTTTAAAAAAATGCAAACCGACTGTGATTTGCTCTTTTAGAGTAACTGCTCTTTCAGCTGAAGTGCCAAGAGGTTCCCTGATGACAGGGACAACGCTGTTTACACCGTAACACCAACCAAGAATATCTTCTTCCAGTCAGATGAGTAAAGGGTTTTGTGGAGATCAAGCAACATCATTCAGTCAGCACCGAAGCAAAAATCTGAAGAGTGGATGCACCTGTCGCCTATTTATACCAGTATGCACGGGGAGTGGCTCAGGTATACAAAATCTACTAACCAAATTCCATTGGCGTTTTCTCCTGATGTCAGAGAGTATGAGGCTCCCAAGTGAACCCCCTACTGTATGTCATCACGACATAACTCGTAGTGACCGACAGATAGGGAACCATGGTTGTACTATGGTAAAAGTGTAGTAACCAATGTCTTTTTGTTGTGTTAATTACCATAACCACAATTTTTTACAAATATTGTGGTTAAACTATGGTTAGTTTAGCGAAACCATGGTTAATTCATGGTTTAACTATAGTAACCAAGGTTTTTTTTTTTTTTTTTTTTTTGTAGTAAAACCAGGGTTAATTTTCATAAAAGATGCTAGTTTTAAACTAATAAAGTTTAACAATAAAACATTACATCTAAATGATCTGAACAGACATGGTCATGTAGGCCTTCGGAACAAATGTCTAAAACTTGTCCTAACTAATGATTTTAATCTTAAAAAAGAAGTTTTCTTGTCTTGCATCTCTACTTCCACACAATGCGTCCCTGAAACAAAAGCAGGTTTGGATCCCCATGTCTCAGGCTCGACCCAGGATGGATTTTGGTGAAACAGCAGAAAAGAGTGACCTCATTTTTTGCACTGCTTAGATAGGCAGTCCTCCGGTGACCTAGACAGCCCTCTCAGGTCCTCTCTGGAGAAGTCAGCACTTCAGACGAAAAAAAAAGTAATTGTGGATTAACCACCAAAAAAATCTTTTTTTCCCCCATCTTGTGGAGATACCTGAGAAACTTTATATGGCTGAGCGACCAAGTCTGACCAGAACACCAACTTCGAAACTGAAAATTAATGCAAAATTTATTGAATCTATAACTCCAAGACTTCTCAGGGTGGTCACCATTAACTGGAAGTATTTTCCAACCAGGGTTTATGAGTAAGAGTGGCACCTACCCAGGAAAGTCAAGCCTTTTTAGATGTGGCGAGACAGACAAGCCAAACCTTCTCTCTCTTTGATTCCTGATGCAATGACACTTACCCTTTTTTGAGGAAGTTCACTTATAGCTAGCATAATTTTAAAAAGAGTACTCATTATGGAAATAACATACTTTTATACTTATACTTATGAAGAACATACTTGTAATGTAATGCTTTTGGAAACAATTGCATGTTATTTACAATTAAATTTTATAAATACTATAGTTTAAATTGATATAAAATGCAGTTTGTTGAGTGTAAGAGTGTTTATTTATTTATTATTATTATTTATTATTATATTAAAATTTCTTGGAATTTCTATAGGACACTTTTTTAAATGGTTTAGGACACCAGCTCATCTCATATATGTGTTATCATACAATGAGCACACTAAGAAAGCGCACTTGTTTTTCACAAGAGCTTCTCATCAAAATCGCAGGGATATTTTCACTTCTCATCTTCCTGCAGGCAGAGGGTTGAGGTTTATGTGTTTCTCTGCAAACGCATTTGTCCTATTCAGGGCCCCCAGAGCAATCAGTCCGTCACTGGGGGCAGGCGCAGGCTAATTTCCCTCCTCCTCCAGAGACGAATGCTTTGGGTATTAAGGATAATCAATACACTTTCTTGCTCTCTGCAGTCTCCTGCCGTTATTAGCAATTTGTCATTAGGCATCAGCTTTTCTTATCAGACATTAGCATCTTGTTTACAAGGCCCCGTCCACGCCCCGTCAAGATTACCCACGGGCCCCGCTTCAGACACACACGCTCCCCGAGGTGATGAAGAGATACATCTACACCCTGACAGCTTCCACATGCGCACTCTTGACGTGATTTACACCGAGAAAATTAATGAAGCACTGACAAGAGGAACAACATGACGGCGAGAGAGAAAGAGTTTTCTTGCCCTTGATTTCTCAAGAGTCTCATACAAATGACACCGTTTCCTAATTAATTAATTGATGGCAGGGGAAAACGGCTGTTTGGAGGCTCTGAAGTCTGAATGCACAGCAAACTTTTTATTTAAGTCTGGTTTCCTCATTGGCTGAAGAAAGGCAGACCTTTGACATGCACAGCTGTGAGGGACACCAACTGGATCAAGATTCCTAATCAGCCAAGTTTTTCACACTTTAAACAGTGTTACTTGTATCTGGGGTCTAAAATGAATGCTCTCATAGTGGCAAATGTGAGCGAAAATTGTCTTCGTGGAGTAATTGGGAACTGCAGTATAATACAGGGCTCAAGTTGCTTGAGCAATGAGAGCAGAATAAAGTCACTGACATACAACTGTAACAACTTTTGGCTCAGTGGAATTTAATCTGAAATTAAACTTTACATTTTGGAGATGATGACTAAGCAGATATATGAAAATATATATAAAATAATTGCTATTTTTTATATTTAAATTGTATAAATTTCATTATATTACATTTATATAACTAAATATTCAAATATAAAAATATATATAAAATATATATATATATATATATATATATATATATATATATATATATATATATATATATATACAATACTACTAAAATAAGTCAAAGTGTTTATTCATTTACCAGGCAAAAATGTCATTCTGTTCCCTAAAAAATCTAATAACATTTAATAATCAGAAAAATTAATGAAATTTAATAATCAAAAATTATTTTATAATTAAAAATATTTCCATATAAATTTTGTACATTTAGATATTTTAATATTCTTATTGAAATAACCCTAAAATAATGCCAGTTGTGTAATTAGTACAAGTGACAAAGAGTTAAATTGTTTGAATGTCTGATGAAAAATAATCTAATAATTTAATTGCTGGACAAATCCCATTTCCTTGGCCAATTATATATTTACATTTATATTTATTCATTAAGCAGGCGTTTATATATAGATAGATATATAGATAGATAAACATTTATTTTAAAATACTTACATTACGGAGCCCCGCACTTGACATGCAGGAAAAAATATTAGGCTAAATTGTGTGCACGATTTACTAATTCATTCCCTCAATGTACTAAAACGTGCACACGATTACTATTGTGTTCCCTCGATTTACTATTTCGTTTACTCGATTTATAAATATTGTGCACGATTTACTAATTCGTTCCCTCGATTTGCTAAATCGTGTGCACGATTTAGCAAATCAAGGGAACGCAATAGTAATTGTGTGCATGTTTTAGTACACTGAGGGAACAAATTAGTAAATCGTGCGCACAATTTATTTATTTTTTCTTTCATGTCATATGAGGGGCTCCATATTACATAACCATTTACTAAATTTTTGTACAAGTTAGTCATGACAAAACAGTTTTTTTTTTCTCTAATAAAAGTAGCACCAAGACTTCCTCATATTATTCATTTGCTGTTTTGATGTGCTACATGGTTCAGTTATACACTGCTGCTCATCAGTCTAAGCAGGACAACAGCGGAGGGCAGGAGTGATTTGAAGCAAAGTAACTTATCAGGCATTTCGTGCTCCACTTCATTTAACTGACAGGTAACAGGTGAACGCCTCTCGCTTTGATTTTTCTTTCTGGTCCCGTTGGGGGCATTGTTTGTCAGCAATGAAACAGTTCTAAATGATGTGGCTGCTTTGAATGACATCTAATTTATCATTTAGCCGTCTTGCGCTAATAATGGCTAATGACGGATGGGCTGTGACTGGAGCTAATCAGTGTTTACTGTTCACAAGTGTGTACGTGAGAGAACAACCCAATTCTGCTGCATATTTTTTTCCTGCCGGACAGTTGTAAAGAAATAAAGGCCGCTCATCCGGAAGCAAACATACGGTCGGTGATAAAACATAAACCCGGGCAACTGAAAAAAGCTCTCTGCCTTTGAAAGAGCCCTTCGATGAAAAAGTGTAATATAAATAAAGCCAGAGCCTTTGAAAAGAGAAGCCTTCCTTCCTGGAGCTGTCATCCGAAGGGAAAAGCGCACTCCAAGCTACTCTTAAATTCCCAAAGACCGTTCTGTCATCAGACTCCCAACTGCTCCCTCCAAACACGCCATGGCCAGCCTCCGTCCCGACCGAAGCCCCAACATGCCTTTCATCTTTCACCCCCCCAACAAAACATTGGCCATCTTCTGCTGGAATAGGCATAACACACTAATAAGAGCGGAAAGAAATGAATGAATGAGGATTTGATATGTTGATGGATGGCAAGTGATTGAAACTGGGATGTTGGATCTAAAGAATGAATGTTTTTCATGCAAAACAATCATATTTGATATACATGTATGTACTGTATATATATATATATATATATATATATATATATATATATATATATATATATTTTTTTTTTTTTTTTTTTTTTTTTTCTTTTTTTTTTTTTTGGGAGACTAGAGGAAAGTTAAGGGTTGCCGCTCAGCAGTGGGGGTCTTAAATGACATCCTTTTGTTTTGCTCTAGTAACACAGGCCACAGTCATTCCAGTTTTTTCTACAAATTGGCCATTTTAGCAGCTGCCTCTTCAGCAGATCTCTGCAGTGCATGGGTCAAGGGAACGGGCCTGTGGTCACACCGGTCAGGCTATGGGTGCCACGGGAGGCCTCAGATTAATGGCCCCTCTCTGGAGGTCCTGCTACCGATTGCCCTGCCCCTTTATAATGCTTTTCATACCCCTCCAAGGCTTTTCAGCAAAGTTCAGCAAAAAACACTTAGTGATGAAGGTTAGCATTCATCTTTTTGAATAAACAATGCATCTTGGATGCTAATGCGAGGGTACGTTTGACTGAATTTTATGTTGACATGATAGTTAGGATGCCGGACAGCTTATTAAAGTCAAAATGTTGTGTTGTTTTGCAGATTATTGGATTTACAAGCCATTCAATCTTTTGCAATTTTAGTGTCTCTTCAGAGTAAAGCAGGATATAAATAATGTATTTCATCCTTCAGGAAATGATTGGATGTTTTATACTATATACTATTACAATTAATATTACACAATAGCCCACACATAGTAAGATTGTACTTTTTAATTGTCATTTTTTTTTAATTATTCATTATTTTATTTCTAAATTATTCTTATATTAATTTATATTGTTATTTAATTATTTCTTTCATTATTTTAATTATTACATAATTATTTTAATACTTTTTATATCTACTTGTACTTTTTATAATTGTTATTTATTTATTTACTGATTCTTAAATTATTATTTTTGTATATTTATTTAATTATTAATTATAATAATTATTATTTTAAAATTTTACTTGTATTTGTATTGTTATTTATGTATTTATAAAAAATATATAAATCTTTTATTATTATTTGTTATTGTTGTTCAATTTAATTTAGTTTACTCAAAAATATCCCATAATATAAGGAATAACCATAATAAATGTTTACATATTAATGCATGATATATATTTGTGGTGATTTGTCAAACATCTAAAGCACAATATTCCGCTGGGAGCTACTTTATATTCCATACAAATAACAGCAGCAACTGAGGTGTTTTTATAGCTTCCTGACAGAAACTTTTAAACAGAAATTGTATTGTGTTTGGGGGTGAAAAGTGAGGGAAGCGAGCCGCAATCAAGTGCAAGAGAGTAAAAAAAAGATTCGTGAGAAACAGACGTAAATAATTGACAGGAAACAAAGATCAAAGAATCCGAGAGGGTCCGTTTGTTTTCAGTCTCACCCCTCCCTTTTGTCCCGCTCTCTAAAAACACACAAAAACCACTTCTGTGGCCCAAAGCTGGAGGAAGTGTTGAAAACGGTTACGTCCTATCCTGAGGGTCCTGTCCTGCCATCCCTGCATTGTGAGCGAATGTTACGATGGAAAGGAAAGGTGTTGCGTCGTACGCTGTTTGCCAGGAAGAGGCTTCAGAGGACTGTTGTGAGTTCAGAGAGAAGGACTGTGCCATCTTGTCTGGCAGATAAAAACTTGTTTATGAGACGATTCTTCTGCTGTTGTTGTTAAAGAATTCCAAAGGGATCTAAAGGACACTGTTATATAATTGAAGGCCTATTGAAGATTTTTTTTTTTTTTTATGTTTACCCTTTTCTGTTTTATTATATCAGCCATTCTACAGGATTGGTCCAAAGTCAGAGTTGAAAACATCTCGAGAAAAAAATAAAAAAGTATTTTTCCAAATAATTTGTATGTATGAAAATTGTATAATATCAAAAGTACAAATTTAGTAATTGTGCTGTTAATTCTCATATTATATTTTCAGAATGTTTTGGAATATTTCCTTTTATTTCAATTCCAATTATGAGATTTGCTGTATTTTGAATCCAATTTGTCTTTGTAAAAGGCAAAAAGTTCATAATACTGATTTCAAAGTTAAGGATTCATTAGTTTGAATATACATTCAACCAAAAACTATCAAAACATCTTAGTTGATAATTCAGTATACTTTATTTTTGACAAAACATCAGTAATATCTTTCAGTGTCAGTGATACTTTGGTAGCAACCACATCTAATTACCGAATTTTAACTTGCATAACATAACACCTACCAAAACATACTACTGTAAATACAGAAATTAGCTGTACTAAAACTGTGTTTATTTCACCCAAATATGAGGATTATGTTTTCCCTTTTGTCACAACAGAAACAATGATAACATGTTTCGGTCTTGACTGTTTTGGTAGTGACAATTCTATGGGATAACACCCCCCCCCCCCACACACACACACAACTAACAAAAAAACTAAACAAAGATGTCACTACCGAAACTCCACCAAATGTGTCGGTAATGACAATTTTAGATACTTATGAACCTAGCTCAAAGATGCTAATCAGCACATGGTTAGCTAGCACAGTGGTCTACATATAACAACTAAATGTTATGCAAAAAAAGTGTGCTTAATTGCAGAAAAAAGGTTTTCGGTAATGATGTTCCTTAAAGTTTCACACAGATTTTTCAGTCTTTTGAACACATTTACCTCAAAATGATGGGACCTATCTACTCACACCTTGTAGATATGAGAGAGAGACACACACACATATTTACTGATCATAAATTTAGTCATGTAGTTAAAATCAGTTTCGGCCAATGGACTACGGCATACACTGTTTCGGTAGTGACGTTAAAATTTGGGACACATTTTTTTACATAAAGTTTTATAATTTAAAGAACATTTTTTTTTTTTTAGAATCAACAAGATACTTTTAAAAACGACAATGAAAAAAGAACATATTTCAATATTATTTTAATAAATTGAAACTAAGGGGTTAGGGTTCAGGACAGCCACCTCCCAATTGAAAGCACCCAATAAATGATGCTTTTAAATATATATTAAGCTTACTAATACTTTGAATATTATTGTGGGTTTCAATAGATAGTAGAAGATTTTTAGTAAACATTCAAGATTTGAATACTAAATGTGTATTAAATGGACTAATTCTGTAGAGTGGCCCATATAGGATTCTCTTACTTTCCAGACATTATAAATACCATAATAAATATAATTGTTAATTGTATTTAGCATGATTCTTGTTTATGTTTTGTACCAACTCTTGAAATTCTGTCCTCAGATTATCCGTACAAGCCCTTTAACAAATTAATTTCTATTCTCTAACGGTCATAATCACATTCGGTCCCCTTAAAAGCAGAGGTAATGGCTATTAGATGAAAGCATTATGGACACTTCAGTAAGGGAAATATCTGCTTGTTCCACCTCTTCATTTAGAGGAGGGTACATGGAGTCCTGCCCCATTAGCTTGGCTTCATCATGGCAGTAATGGGCCAGATTGAATTTCTAATGCTTGAGCAGGCTTTCCCACTGATTAAATATGTATCTCTTTCTTAATAGGGAAGTCAAAGCTTGGCGCTCTATTCCTCTTTCCATCACATGAATAACATTTCTGGATGTTTCCTGTCACGGTTACTTTTAATTTATTACATTTCATTGATTTTAATTGGAGATTGCAGCTGTGGCTCAAGTGTCACCATAGATACTGTATTTAAAAAGTGATTTAAATGAAAAAAAAAAGTATATATTAATATACTGTATCGTTTATAAATATTATATATTTAATTGTAACTATTTAAAATTTAAAATATGAGAATAGATAAATATGTTTAAATACCTTTTAAAAGTATAGTGTACACACATAATTTAAGCTATATATTAAACTATATACATATACTATTATATATTTATAATATTATTATAATATATTAGCATCTATTTTATATATTAACTAATTTGTTAATAATTACTCCATGGCCAGGCAACTCCCCAGATCTCAGTCCCGTAGAAAACCCATGGTCACCTCAAAAGACGAGTAGACAAGCAGAAGCCCACAAATTGTGATCAACTCTGAGGACTAATATGGCAAAAAAGGATTGCCATCATTTAGGATTTGATCCAGAAGCTAATATCCAGCATGCCTGAGCGAATTGCAGAGGTTATGAAGAAAAAGAGGCAACACTGTAAATATTGACTCATTACATATATTTTTGCCAATAAAAGCCTTTAAAACATATGATGCTTATCATTGTTTTTCAGTTTACCATAGAAACGTGGGAAAAATCTACAAATACTGAAGCAGTATAAACACATTTTTTCACTGCCAAAAATTTTGGCCATGAATGTAACTGACAAGCTATGCAATATCGCGTTCATAATCACAGATCACCTTAGATTATGAATGTGATATTGCGTAGCTTGTCAGTGATCTACGACTTAGTGTATTAAATGCTGTTCCATCTGAGATGATAGAAAGGCACCTGTAACTCAAATATCCACTCATTACTACCAAGGTATGCAGATGGGCTACAGCAGCAGAAGACCACACCAGTAGCCGCTCCTGTCAGCTAAGAACAGGAAACGGAGGCTACAATTCACACAGGCTCACCAAAATTGGACAATAGTAAATTGGGAAAACGTTGCCTGGTCTCATGAGTCTCGATTTCTGCTGCGATTTTCAGATGGTAGGGTCAGAATTTGGCGTAAACAACATGAAAGCATGGATCCATCCTGCCTTGTCTCAACGGTTCAGGCTGGTGCTGGTAGTGTTATGGTGTGGGGGATATTAGTACCAATTGAACATCCTTTAAAAGCCACGGCCTACCTGAGTATTGTTGTTGACCATGACCGTCCCTTAATGACCACCATGTACCCATCTTCTGATGGCTACTTCCAGCAGGATAATGCACCATGTCAAAAAGATCAAATAATCTCAGACTGGTTTCATGAACATGACAATGAGTTCACTTTACTATAATGACCTCCACAGTCACCAGATCTCAATCCAACTTTGGGTTGTGGTTGAAATGGTGATTCACATCATGGATGTGAAGCCGACGAATCTGCAGCAACTGTGTGATACTATCATGTCAATATGGACCAAAATCTCCATGTGAGAACATGTGATTATTCACATAATGACATTTGGAGGGATACAACTTTTTACTTTTGTAGCAATTTAAATTCAAGCGATTCATACAAGCCAGTCTGATGTCTGCATTACCTAAAAACACAGCAATATTCAAGAAAAATGGTCGTGATTAACTCCTATTGATTGCCAAAGACGTGATGAATTGTGATTGTTCCCTCACTATTGTATCACATTGCTTATGGTTATCAGTCTATTTAGACAGACCACATTTTCATCTATGCATGTATAAAGCAGACCGATGGCACTTGACATTACTCTAGAAGAAGAATTTGACCTCTGATCAATAAATGTGGACCCGTTCTAAACCAAAGCCCATTGCATTAATAGCCTTTTCTTATATCCAACAGATTAATTTTCCTAAACAGACAGGTTAGTGGACCTTGATCCCATTGAAAGGATGAAGAGGAACAATTAAGCTATTTCCACACATGGCTGTTCAGAACATGTTTTCTGATAGCGAAGGATGCCAATCTACTCTCCATCGTCCTCTAGGGGTCAATCAATACGAGCTGATCATTGTACTACATGTCTTTTGAAGTGAAGAGCAATCTCAGATTAATTATTTTGCCATTGAGATGGGATGGAAATATAAAAATTTGTAAATGTCCGCCTCATTGAGCCGAGTTCATCTTCTTGGTCTTCACACACATTACTCTAGAGAAGAGTCTCTGGGATAAAGAGGCTGGAATGGATGCTAGTAGATGCATGTGTTTTATTTTGTTCAAAATAGCAATTATTGCGGTTTTTCTGTTATTAACCTGATTTGTAGTATTTGGTATTTGCAACCCATATTTTCCCACTGGCACATTTAGGTCTCATTAATGCTCTCAAAAAAAAAAAAAAAAAAAAAACTCAAACTACAATGTTTAATAAATTAATAATGAAATATTTAGAGGATATATTGTGAACAATTTCTATAGTAAAAGATGTATATGAATATGGTATTAACTTATATATTAACTATTATATATATATATATATATATATATATATATATATATATATATATATATATATATATTAACTTATATATATATATATATATATATATATATATATATATATATATATATATATATATATATATATATATATTAACTTATATATATATATATATATATATATATATATATATATATATTAACTTATATACATATATATATATAGATAGAGAGAGAGAGAGAGAGAGAGAGAGAGATTGAGAGAGAGAGATTCATACAAATTGTTTATATGTTTAATTCATATTTGAAGTTATTTTGCAGTCTATTTTATTAGGACTAATTATGTTATTTGGACTATCAACATTTATATGAAAAATTTGATCTAATTTTTACAAATGTAAAATACATTTTTAATATACATTTATATTTAGTGATAAAAATCAGCATAATAAAAATATAATAACTACAGTATACAGTATATATATATAACTTTTTAACAATAATCTGTTCAAAATGTATACATGGAAAATGTAGTGTCTTCTGACCGGAAATAATTGTTTTACATTTTTTAAAACACTTATAAATATGTTTAAATATCTATGTATCTCTCTCTCTCTCTCTCTCTCTCTCTCTCTCTCTCTCATATGGTAAAATACTGTGCATAGTACAACTTTGTAATAATCATCCATTAAAAATTATTTTTTTGGTCACACTTTATTTTAGGGTCCAATTCTCACTATTAACTAACCATTAACTATAACGTTTGCCTCAATTAACTCCATATTTGATGCTTACTTATAGTTTATAAGGTAGTTGTTAAGTTTAGGGTATTGGGTAGGATTATGGATGTCATGCATTATATGTACTTTATAAGCACTAATAAACAGCCAATATGTTAATAATAGACATGCTAATAAGAAACTAGTGTGAATTGGACCCTATACTAAAGTGTTACCATTTTTTTTTTTAGTTTATGTCTAAAGATAATAAGTCAATAAAAACTAAAAGAAAAAGATAATGCATGAAATTTCTAAATCATTTTTTTTCCTTGCAAAGTTTGTCACGTTCAGGGCCAGGCTTTTATCTGTGGTATTTCAGAAACATGGGCATTCCTCACCGGGAACGTGGCACATTTTTCCAGCTAATTTATTAGTTGAAACTCGATGTCTTTCATAGTTTATTCATTCTGTGACTTGAACATTTTTTTTTTCTTTTACCATTTCAAGGCAAAATTTTATTTCACAACATGGTCTCATTTATTAGACTAATAACATGCTTTAAAATGAAGCTTTGTGGGTTAATTGGATCTTCCGGAATAGTAGTGTTGATGATTGAAACAGGAAACACTTTCACTAGCTGCATGAGTTCAGAGAATTCGGTTAGTAGTAAGCTGCACCCTTAATTAAGACTCATCAAAGATTCTTGGCCTCTACTGGAAAAAGAGCGGAACAGCCGGCCGAGTCGACTTCCTCTGATGAAAGGGTCAGTGGCACCTGTAAATCTACAGTCTCACGGTGCAGCTGTGAAGACTTCAGCGGCTTAGCACTGAGGGACCCTAAAGAACCTCCTCCACATCCCCCAAAACAGACACACGCACTGAAGAATGATGGGGGTGGATGAAGAGGAAAATCTCCGGGAATGGCTTCGGAAACGCCCACAGGGTCTGGCAGAAGTGCTCATGTGTTACTGTGAGGGTATGGATGTGGCACCGGAGCCACACATTTACATCAGCGTCTAGCTTCAGTCTTGTAATTGATGGGCAAAGCCAAGAGAACTGAACAAATTTTGGACTGAGCTCAAAACAGGAACTCATAAATGCTGTGTCATGTGCCAGCGAATGAGTAACATTGTCCTGAATTGGCTTTGCTTTTGTGATACTGTACCAAGAAGGTTAAGGTAATTATTAATATCTTATGTTTGATTGAACCCAAACATTTGATTGAATGTTTGTTTATTAATTTATTACAATATACACAAAAAGTATTGGGTCAGGAATTTCTTTCTTTCTTTCTTTTTTAAAAGAACATATTTTTTTTATTAGTATGTTAAATTGATAAAAAGTGACAGTAAAGGCTTCTACTGTTAAACAGATTCCTGTTTTGAATAAATGCTGTTCTTTTTACCTTTTTATTCGTCAAATAATCTTGAAAAAGTATCTCAGTTATCAAAAAAATTAAAATAAATAAATAATAATAAAAAAATTATAATAATAAAATAAGCAGCACAACAGTCTCCAACAATTATATAAATCTGCATATTTTTTTATAAATCACAAAAATTTCTAAAGGATCATAGAAATTATCAATAAATAAGGATCAATAAAGACTGGAGTAATGGCTGATGACTAAGGGTACACTTATTTGGTCAAAACTAAAGAAAAAACTGCAATATTGTAAAATATTATTTTAATTATTCTATTGTAATATTTAAAAATGTAATTTATTTCTATGATCAAAGCTGAATTTTCAGCATCATTACTCCAGTCTTCGTTGTCACATGATCATTCAGAAATTATTCTAATATTCTGATTTTGTGGATTCTGTGATGAATACACTGAAAAAAATTACGTTGCCACAATTTCCATTTAGTAAAAGCTAGTTTATTTGAAAAAAAGATTACTAAGAAAGGGCAAGGTAATTTTTAAGTAGAAACACCAAAATAATAAATAATAAAAAAAATAATTATTGTAATAATCTTTTTTTTTTTTTATTTGGTTACACTTTATTTAAAAGCTAATAGCAAACCATTAATTATGACTTTTGCCTCCATAAACTCCTAATCAGCTGCTTAATAGTTAGAAAGATAGTTTTTAAGTTAGGTATTGTGTAGGATTAGAGATGTAGATATGGTCATCCAGAATATGTGCTTTATAAGTACTAATAAACAGCCAATATGTTAATAATAGGCATGCTAATTAACAACTAGTTAATAGCGAGAAATGGTCCCTGTACTAAAGTGTCACCTTTTCTTATTTACAACTTCAGAAAATATTTTTTTACAGTGTAGAAAGTTCAAAAGAACAGAATCTATTTGGAACAAAAATCTTTTGTAACATTATTACCGTCTTTAATGCGTCTTGTCACTCAATCTGACATTGCTCTCAATGTTCCTATGTGTTACTCTTCTAAGTTTCCGCATCGCAAGCTCCTGCCTATTGCCTAAAAAGAACAGTATTGTCTCCTAAAGTTGTCACTTGCGATTATCTTCAGCATTCGTTCCTTCGTACGAGCAGGCCGGCTGTTCTCACTGTGGGTCTGGAAACACTACACGCTCAATATAACAATGTCAGGTGTCATGAGCCTGCGGTGAAGCTCTGACAGCAGGCAGCGTGTGTCACTGGAGCCCATTGTTATTTTGGAGGGAGCATGTGTTTGTCTTGTAGTGGCTCAGGTTTCTTGGCCCGTGCCGAGCTCGTCCACCACACCAGGCCCGAGTCGGCGTGATGGATGGCGACCCCGGCTGCCGGTGTTCACCTCCCGATGACGTTCTCCCAGTACATTCCCCAGGATCTTATTTTCATGCTATCCAAAGAGCAGAGGGTCTTGAGATGTCTTTTTATGGGACACAGTGGCTCCTCAGTGTCAACTCACACCACGTCAGAGTTTAGGATAGAGAAGACAATCGAACTGAACAATGTCTCACCTGTCTTGGTTTGTCTCCTTGTTTCCTCAGATTTCTGTCGTGGGTCTGTAGTAATGCGACGAGGATATTGATGTGAACCTGCAGACCGTGAAAAACATTTTAAACCACCACACTGAATGTTTTATTATATATAAACTTAACATACTAGTACATTACGCATTGTGAAACTGAAATTATCACAGCTGTATGTAATGCTTACTTATATAGCTATTTCCCCCCCCACGTTTTAGCATTCTTTTAAATTTAATGATTGGAATACGCTTTCAAACTTGGTCAAATTCCCTGAACAAATATTTCTGAATAATGACCATTGGCCTGGGAAGCACTGTTTAGCTGTTCACCCATCTGGTAAATATCATATTTTAATCATATTTTGTCTTGTATAATATGAAAATAATAAATATTTAATTGACATGAATTTATTAATAAGTAGCTGTAGGGATAATACAGTTTTGATATATTTTGATAAGGTATACTATAGGATATTTATAACGCATGCTGTATTTTCCCTTACAGATGCTCTTAATCATTTAGTTTAAGACTAAAATCAAAGTGTCTAACAGAAGGAAATCTCAGTACCTACGCCTCATTTCATTTAATGATTGTTTTGATGAATGAATATGTATTAACCATCAGTCTGAAGAATATCAATTGAGTTTAGACGGCTCCCTTGACAGAAATCTTACCTTTAAATGAATATTTTCTGATGTACGTTTAATATTTAATTCATGTGACTTAATTCGGACCACAGTGGGGAAAACAACCGAGAAAAAAAGCAAAAACAAAGGCGAAAGGAGAAAGAAAACGCACCGCCTCAGCCGAATTCTCGCCTGAGGTCCCGCCACAATTGCCCTGAGGAGAACTTCACCTGCGAGTTTCCCGCGCTTTCCCATTCTCAGCCACGCGCGCATCAGCACCGCCGCGCGCTGCGTTCTTCTGCTCACGAGGGAGGATTCCGGCGCGCTTCTCCCGGCCCTCATTGTGCAGGTGTTAATTGGCCTCCGGAGTTTGCTGTATTGTCAGGGTAAAAGGTGGTATCCTTGATGTATCAGCACACTTGCCACTGGTGACTGATCCTGTCAAGTCCAACATGCTTCGTGCATATCGTAGACCTAGGTCTGTCTCATTAAAAAAAGCAGACTATCGATTAAAAAGGAAAAGAGATGAAAGAAAAATGCTCTTACAAAAGCTTTACCTTCTGCTTCAAACAGTGTGTGCTTTATACGTAATTAATGTCGAGTACAATCAATTTTATTTATTTATTTTTTTTTGAGAGAGAAACACCATTTTAGTCAAATACCTTTTTTTTTTCTTTTTTTTTTTACAGTAGGCTATGTGCTGAAAAATGACCGAATCCGCCATTGTCCTTTGACTCGTATATGTTAAAACAGCACATATTATTTACTCATTTGTTGTTAAAGTAGGCTACAGTTTCCCTAAAGAAACACATTTCGTGGCATTCTTTAAAAAATACCCTCAGCTAAAGGTACGCCACCATTTTTATCAATGGTTTAATTCTGACTAGCTATATGTTAAAGTTCTTGCTTTCAGTTTTCTGAATATTGTGTGTTGACTTAATTGATTTGTTTAAAAGATTAGGCTATATTTAGCATATTTATTTATTTAACACACTCCAAAAAATGCTGGGTTATTTCAACCCAACTTTGGGTCAAAAATGGACCAACCCAACAGTTGGATAAAATTTTTACATTCAACTTTTAACCCAAAATTTGGGTAAGTCCAAATTTGACCCAAAGTTGGGTTGAAATAAGCCAGAACATTTGTAGACAAACTGTATATATACACTAAAAAATCCTGGGTTATTTTTTCTACCTATAGGTACAGTTTATGTTTAATAAGCATTTCAAAAAACATTTCAGTGAAATTACAAGTAGGTAGATAACGAACATTTATCGAGAATTAAATATTTATCTGTGATCAGATTATATAATCGCATATAGGTGCATATAAATATGTGATAGAGGGAGAGAGAACATTTTTAAATATGAAATATTTTATAGACTTAGTTTAAAGAAGCTGTTTTTTTTGTGTGTTAAATAATACAGTCTGTGCTCCCGACTTAAAATAAAAAACAGGTTGTTTTGAAAGACCTTTTTTTTTCCTCTCTCTCTCTGGAGACTTTCTAGAATTTGAGTGATTCCCTACTTTTTATTTTGTGACAGGCTTGTGCTATTGATTGTGCCGGCTGATTGAAACTGTCTCCCTGTAAACATTAATGTGAAAGGATAACAACTCATAACCTTGTGTTAAACGTGTTATATCTTTTTTTTTTTTTTAAAGTCCTGGATCCACAAGTACAAAATATAGGGAGCCTGGGAATCCATCTCTTCCGCAACTTGCAGAAAGTTAACACTCAGACGTATTAATGTTACTATACAACTGCTTTATTTTTTTAAAGGGTTTCAACACATCGACTGACGAGCCACAGTAGATGTCTTTGAAAAACGATAATGACTACTGCTTGCAAAACATATCAAGTGTTTGCTGAATTTGTTTCCCAGGACGAAAGTCAAATATTAACCACCTCTCCACCTGCACTGTCGGCGGTTTCCAGTGTACTGTCAGATATTTCTCATCTGAATTTTACATTTTTGTTTGAGACGGGGGACTTAATTTGGAGCCGCTGTGTTTCATTTTTAATTTCATGCATGCATTTCAGATGCTTCCTCCGTATATGTCTCGGCCCATCAAACGTCTGCGAGTAAACAAGCAGAAGATGATTTTTTAATTAAGAATATACCTGTCTGATAGAAGGAGAATCTAAGATACGAGTACAGTTCAACAACACAATTCAGGACAAAAAATTACAAATCATTGCAGCACAGAATTGAATCAAACCAAACAATCCTGGTTGCCACATGAGATGTTATTATTTAATCTCTATCAGACTTTACATTATTCATTTAGCTTTGCAATTAAAGCATTAATAAAGACAAATAAAAAAAAATGCAGAGCATTGAGCACTGATTCGTTTTCTTCTAATGGACTCGTTTGATTGAGTCATTTAGCTGTAATCAGGGCTCTGAGCATTTGCTGTAACAGATCTCGGACTGGAGACTCTGACAGTAACAGGTGGATGAGTATTGAGTCTTTTTTGTTCATCCCCCTGTCATTTATACCTCCTAAATAAGGCTGCGGGTCAAAGGGCAGCTTTAGATGTCCAGACCGGCATGTTGCCACCACTGGAGGTCCATCTTTCTCACTAAACACATCACAGTGAGGGTTAAAAGTAACAGGCAGTGAGATGCACAAGAGTATCCAGTGAACTTCAGAGTTCACAGACTTTGCTGGATGTTACCACATAAAAACATCTTTCTGTCTTGCCCTCTCTTATAAGCTTCATCAATGCATAATTGAAGTTGTAATGGAATATAGAGACTATAGCTATTACTGTTTTAGGTAAGGTTCAAGTTGTTAGTGACAATTTACCATTTTTGTACATTACATTTCTAGTAAAATATGAATAAATCTGTACGTTTTAAAGTTCAATACCACTTTTAAATACAAAGTAATTATTATGTACTTATATTATTCTAATTATAATGATAACATTTTTAACTAATTTTGACTGATAACATTGTATAAGGTAAAATAGTTATAAAAGATACACATTGGCTTGGCAAAGCAATGCCTTTTTCGGATAAATACTGCCACCTTGTGGTTAATGTGTGTTTTGTATTCAAAAACCTGCTTGAATAGTTATTATTTTTATTACATTTTTAAAATACATTTTATTTTATTATATTTCCAAGACGTTATTTTACTGATTTTGTTTTTGTTCCTTCGTGATTGCCAAATATTTTCTATTTTTCATATATTTTTCTATTTTTTATTTTTTGCTTTTTCCCCTGCTTTTTTTAAAATCACAGATCTTCTGACCAATTAATTTTTTTATTTATTTTAAAGTAAATATTTTATTCTTTATTTTTTTCATATTAGTTTTGTCCCTACCTCTTTGCTAGAGATTTTCTAATTGTAAAATGAATTTACAACAAACAAAAAAAATAAATACAACACAATAAGAAAGATAAAAAAAAAAAAAAACTCCTTTACCTTTAAATCTTTAAAAAAAAATTCTAGGTTCATTCTAAAGTTTTTTTTTTTTGGATGAAATTAACAATTTCATCACAAAAGTTATGAGCATTAGCTACCGATCTTGACTCTAATCCTTATCACATGAACAACATTAAAGACAGACCAAGGAGGACAGAGATCAGAACATGAGTGAAAAGCGTCCATCCTGCAGCCCTGAGTGGTGCAGCAAGGCCATGTAAATCAGCTCAGCTGCAGGGAGACTCAGTGTTTGGAACAGGGAGATTGTCCCCTCTGCATCACTAGGTGCTAATAAGACACACACACACACACACACACACACACACACACACACACACACACACACACACACACACACACACACACACACACACACACATTCCTCAGGCCTGTCAAATGAGGGACCTGACACGACTGACCTCGGGATGGGGTCATCTTCAGGTCATCACCCCCTCAACAAACACATCTCTCCCCATCCCGACTGCTATGCTGATAAAATCATCAAGACAAACTACTTTTACACCATCCCATGACATCATAATGTAAAATACTCCTTATAATTCCCCACTGAATTTTAGAGTCAAATGTTACTTTCTCTTAACATTATTCAGATCTCTCTCTCTCTAAACACACACACACACACACACCCCTTCGCCCTTCACCAACCCTACCCCTAACACTAACCCTCTCAGGAAACTTTGTGCATTTTTACTTTCTCAAAAAAAAAAAAAAAAAACTCATTCTGTATGATTTATAAGCGTTTTGAAAAATGGGGACAAGGGTTATGTCCTCATAAGTCACCCTCTCCTTATAATACCTGTGTCAAAGCCATGTCATTATACAGAGTTGTGTCCTGATATGTCACAAAAACATTGTATTGTGCAACAATTGTGTAACAACTCTGAGACTATGATTACTATAAATGTTTTATCATTCACCAGCCGTTGACGTCACTTACTGACGTCACAGTGTGACCACTAGATGGCAGCGTCTGCTTAGTTTTAATGGTTTGTGCACGTTCAAACGCTATCATGAATGATTTTATATTTCTTTGAAATGTTATTAAATATTTTAAACCGTGCATTAGAAATTTGATATAAAGTGGTATTATTAGCATTTTAGAAAAATTATGAATAAACAAATATAGGCTATTACTTAAAAATAGGCTCTTGCTTTTTTAAATATAAAGCCTAGGCTACTGAATCTGTTAGATTATAAAATGATAAAATACATAAATAAAATAAACAATGAAAAGTATAGTAATCGAAATGAAATGTGGTGTCCAATAGTGGGAAATATAAGGATTGTTGTAAAGATTTGAAAGTTAAAGGTTATATATAGGCTAAAGTTTTTCTTTCTGCTGTTTATTAGCCTACATTATTGCATTCAAATTATGTTATATAGCCTAGGTTACATAATTGCTGAAATAACACATCTCAAATGGAATAACTCATATTTAAAACTATAATGTAATAGCCCACTAAACAGCCTAATTAAAATACATGCAAGACTTCCCACAGTAGCCTATGTTGGGTTTGTTTTTCTCCCTAAAACTCCTGACAGCTCTTCGCCTTCAGAACACACAGTGCTATTTCAATTCTTTATTTACTCATTTCGCTGTTGGTACATTGTTTTTCACAGGACCCCGCTGAACCTTCACACTCTCCAACCCAAATGTTGACACATGCTAATAACACCAGACAAATGTTAATTTTGGCCCAACGTGAACAGGGACAGTCTGATGTCCGCGTAAGCTTTCCCTAATCGCAAGCGTAACGATTTTCCCAAACACGGCCATTTTCGTCAAACCGGCTGATATTTCAGTCAACTTGAATCTCATTTACGCGCGGAGAATGTGTCACGATTATTTTCAGTTCCCCCAGCTCCATAAAGGGAAGCCATTGAGCAGGAGGAAAATATAAAGGCGCTGCGGTATTTCTCAAAATAGCGTCATATTTGAGGAAACCGTCGAGTATGTGCACAGCTCCGAATGTCTAACCGCGAATATTGACTCGAGTTAATCCTCTTGTCTGATGCTCGGCTCTCCAGGAGCCTCTTCTTCTCAAACACCTGCAGTCTTCACATTTCCTGTTGCCAGTTTGGAAACCACAGTGACATTTAGAATTCGGAAAAAAATAAAAAATAAAAAAACAACAACCCAGAACGGTCTGTCCCAAAATACTGCTGAGGTCTGTGACTTTGAATCGGCGCTTTGAAAACAAGAGCTCGAGAAGCCTCGGGGCTTTAATTATAGATACCCACACAATGAGGAAATGAGGGGCTTCAAAGGAGGTGAGGTTAATACCGAATTCTCATTTCTGTGTTTATTACACAAAAAACAATCATGCTTACGATGGGAACAAGGGCTCGGGGAGAACAAGCAGGAATTGTACAGTAGCTACAGAAGCGAGCTTTGATTTTGCTTTCATGGGTCATCATCACAGCAAAGAGGTTTTTTTCTTCTATAACCAAACATAGCCTAAACCCTGAAAAGCTTCAACCTTGAGCATTTAATACAGTATTTGGTTTCAAAGAAGCAACCGAATGGGTATGAAATATGAACATTATAAGAAAACGTTGTGTGTTTGTTTGGGTGCTGCTCTCAGGCCTGCTGGGCAAAATGGAGGAATTAGGCAACATTACAATCTCTTTTTATTCTTTTCCCAGTTATATTACAAATTGGCCAATTTTCATTTTATATTGAGAGTGCCTATAACATCAGTCCAATTCAATTATATGGGCCTACTTTTAAAAAACACAAGGACCTGACATCCACATAAACTAACTTAGCAAAAATGACAACATAATGCAAATTATATCTTTTTTGTTGTTGTTACCATCTAAGCTTTTGACGAGCCAGCCTATAGCTCATTGTGTTACAAAGGAGTTTAACAACTTACTCCAGACACTTTTAAAAACTGATTTCTTTCGGGGGTATTTTTTATCAACAATTTCCTGCAATTAATTCAGCTTGGACATTTTATTTATTTATATTTCTGACTATCTGACTATATTTTCTGAAACATTGGAAACCCTTACATCGATTTGCATATTTGCTTACTGCTTTCCTTTTACACTAAGGGTCACAGAAACCAGTATAATTCTTCTGTATGTATGTATGTGTATATATATATATATATATATATATATATATATATATATATATAGTAGTAGCCTATGTAAGCAGGCCACAGATTTTAGTCCAATCAAATTCTTTCTTTAAGTGTGAAGGCTCCTCCCCTTAACATCGTACGACCTATCAGCGAGTAGCAAATTACGTTCATGTCAATACTGGCTATTTCAAATTAAAGTAGAAATGATGTTTATATATATATATATAAACATCATTTCTACTTTAATTTGAAATAGCCAGTATAAAAGCCTACAAAAGCCTATAATATTAAGTTTTTAAATAGTTTACACTTTGATGAAATTACATCATCTTGTCAACAAGGCCCTCAGGATTACTTTACAAGGATGCTTCAAATTTGTTAATGCAGCCACCAAATATCCTTCCTGTGACAGTTTTCATCAAATAACTCTTAAGAGTAGGCTTATAATCGCCACAGACCAGCGCTCAACGCCACGGTAAGTAAAGTAGCCCAGCGTTAAGAAATCACACACAGCAGGTCTCTGACGGAGCCGTAATCTGATGTTAATTAATCCGGTGGATTGACTGTCGTTTTTAACAAACTCAACGGCGAGCGGAGGAGTCAGTCTCTGTCAGCAATGTCACCGAGGTGCCATGGGGCTCTCACCCACAGTGATACGATAAGCCACTTCAGCTTCTTGACAAATTTAATTTGGATTAATTTTTCAGAAACTACCCGCAATGTGACATAATCTTGGATTGGCCTAGAAACGGACAGTAAGACCGTTAGCCTCTAATTAAGATATGGCCCGTAAACGCAGCGCGCTATCCTCCTCGTGATCGGTTTAGTTCAGCTCAAACGAGACGTGTGTGTGATCTCACAAGCGGTGGAGTGCGAGAACACTTTAATAAGATCTGTGTCTTAAGCCATTTTGTTTGTTTGTTTAGCGTTTCAACACATATTCAAAGTTTCCTTCAGCCTTATATTACAGGATATTGGGTCAATAAGTAAAAATGGTAAACGAAAATGAATTTTAGACACTTTATATAATCTCATAAAAGTGTAATTATATATATAGGCCTAGACTACACACACACACAGTAAAAAAAATTATTTTAAGTTTTGAAAGACCTAAAAATACTATAGTAATTGGTGTATATGAATCATACTATAGTAAAACTAGGCATAGTTGTTGTTTTAATATAACAGCTATAGTAAAATAAACAAATTACTTTACCAAATACTGTACTAGGTTTTCTACAACTATATGGTAGCTATATATACACACAATACACTACAGTTTACTGTATTAAAAGCTGAAGTATACTACAGTATTTATTACAGTTCACTATTGTTAATATGCTGTAGCATTCAATAAAGTGTTGTAAATACTATAATATACAGTATATACAATAATACATTTTACTATTGTATGGTTCAAAAACACTATAGTATTTACTATAAATTACTATTTTTTTCATGTGGGCTGTTGATCGGTTAACGATAAGTTTCCTATAGGCTTATGGAAACATGTAATAGAGCTAACATTTCATGTAATTATACAGTAAAATACTGTTAAATGTACCAATTTTGGAAGCAAAAAAGAACAAGTAATCTTATAATTTTACAGTGAAAAACCATAAACTGACATTTCAAGATCTCATAGTGTGGCACCTCCTGGTATTTTTATGATCGTTTCTTTTTGTTAAAGTTATGCATATTAGGGTTTTATGGTACAACTTAATGTTGTTTGTGTCATGTTTTGATATTTGTGTAACACTTTGCAACTTCTATATATATTTATGTCCGCATTTGGACATTTTTGATTCATGTTACATGTTTTAAGAATTATTCACTTTTTCTATATATATATATATATATATATATAAAAAAAGTTATTATTTTTAAAATATATGGACGTTACCCATATAAAATGATTTACATGCATCCAAAAATATAAAAAATATACAGTCTGTGCAAGAACCACAGCACAACACGCTTGCCAACATCTAGACCACATCTCTGGTTAATAAGTTTTAGACTCACAGGATTAGACTGGGTTTGGATAGGTCTTGTCTTTATTTATTACACAAAGGAAACATTCATTGGCCTTAAAGGGCCCTTTGACATGGTGTTCTCAGTCCACTTGCGTCTTTGCCACGAAGAGCCACAAACAAACCCAAGTGAGAAGAGCAAATGAGTGCATCCAGCCCTGTCAGTTAATATTAATCTCCGATGCCACTTTGCGAAGGAAATCTGGGACACAGTTGCATTCATTGTTCAGTGAGCTTTCTTTAACAGTCCAACCCACCGACAGCAATGAATGTTGATTGTGACCTTTGTTGTGGTTTTCAAAGTCGAACTTTTCAGCGGCGGCTGCCGGTAGCGTTGGAAGACAAAATCGCCGTGTCTCCAGGAGTCCATGCTGAAATTCGTCTTTGCCGGCGGTGGGGAGAGACAAGGCTCGGCAGGGCTCAGCCGCAGGGTACAGTCAACGGTCGATGGTTTTTTTCTATTTAGCTCAAACTCACCGACAGCGTTGAATGTTCACTGAGGCAAATGGTGGCCTGATGGTGAGTCGACTTGACAGTCTGCGCAGAGGTCGGCTTGGAGAAAGGCAAGCAGCGGGCGGGTGCATCCCACCTCTCTATGCTGGAAGAGCATAGCACAGGTCACCTACTCCCAAAATACAACGCAATGAATTGTGCTCTCAAACTTATGTGACCTTTTGATGGTTTGGAAATATTTACAGGCCTTTAAACACAACCTGAAATCAAAATGGACTGTATTTATTTTTCTGTGTGAATGCCCTTTGAGTTATTGTGTATTATTTATTAGCTCCAAAAATAAAATAAAAAAATCCAAATTTTGTTTTCATATCCATGTTATATTGAAAATGGATGCCATTCTCTTAATCTTCAGTGGATATGTTACAGTTAGCTAAAGCGTTTTGCTTTTTTGATGATGTAACCAATGCCATATGGGCGGGGCCGAAATATTGACCAATAACATTCAACAGTTCATTGATATTAAATCAAGTCCTGCCCCACATTACTTCCAGATGAATACAATACAATAAAAATGTTGTTGCTAAATGAATATACAAGTGATTAAAACACAATGAACATACAAAACGTCACTGGTGATTTAAGATTAAGACTGGTTAATCAAACAGTCTTGCCAATGAAAAATGTGGTATTTAGTATCCACAAGTCTTAGATCGCACATCTGGCCTTAATACAAATGAAAGCAAAACAGACAGACAGAGAAAGCAAGAAAAGGAAACAACAAAGAGAACTGATGTTATTATTCAATTTATAATGAAAACGATCCATTATAAGAACTATTATCTTAAAAGTCTATTCAAAAGATGAGGGAAAATCTAATACTTTGAAAGTGTGTTCAGTAAATTTTTGGTTTATGCTGGTTACAATTTAGAACATGACATACTGACATCTAGATGGTGTGGATGGCAAAGCATTTAGTTAGATTGTAGAAAGGCTAATTTTCACACTGTGATTGATATATTCAGCAAGCAAAAGTTTACAATAATATGATAATTCAAATTAATAGTTTTCACCTCCATAACATCTTAAAATGATGGCCTTCATAAGACAACCCACTCTTGTGTAAAATAAAACATCTTTTATCGGGCTACTGATTTGACTTTTAAAATCACTAGTACTATTTATTTTGAAGTATTTCTGTTTGTTTAAAGGGGAAAAGGTAATGAAAGCACCTTTAAAGGAATAAAAATGAAACTTCTGTCAACTTTTATTCATCCATATATTGTTCCAAACATTAATTAATTTGGTGGTACCAAAACAGTTACTGGTGGTCTTTGACTTCCGTAGTATTTTTGTTCTCCATACCATGAAAGTCAATGGAGACTAGAAAACATTTGGTCACCAACACTCTTTGAAATCTCTTCATTTGTGTTCCAACAGAAGAAAGAAAAACTCATACAAGGTTGGAACAACTTGAATGATGACAGAAGTGTCATTTTAAGGTGAACTATGATCTAAACATTTAAACTCATCTCACCAGTCGCCAGGAGTGATTTGGCATCCCACCTAATCCAGTGTACCTCCTGAACCAACTTTGGAAACTGCAAAGACACACACACACACACACATACATACATGCACACAAAAAGAAAGAGATTGAGAGTGATGAAAACAAATCTGTATATTAAACAGATGATAGATGTGAATCGAACAGCTAACCATACCCCTACCCCCATGCAAATGACACACACACACACACACACTCTTTGCCACACTTTGTCTTGACTCCCGCTCTCATCTCTTCAACACCCTCTCTTTGATCATCGTGATTACAGTAATTGGGTCTGTAAGATCTTCACACAAGAGGCCTCTATCAGGACGAAGGAGGAGGACATCGCACACACACACACACACACACACACATATGCCACCGCTTCTAATTGCATGCGATGGTGAAACAGAATAACATGGCTTCCTCACATATCAGGAAAAAACAAAAAAATATCTGCGCTGATTACACCATCCATGCAGCCTTTTAAAGCCGTTGAGGACCAAAAAATGGTGTGTGTGTGTGTGTGTGAATGGTTCAACTGAAGCTTGCTGACCGTCAGGAAGCCCACAGGCCTGTCAAAAAGATGCATAATTTTCATACAAAAAAGCATTGTGGATATATTTTCGCAATGCGTGGATAGCTTCTCAATAACTTTGGAAACCGTGACCTATTGGACATCTGAAGTCATTACTTTTTTTTGTCCATTTCCAATGCCATGTGCAACAAAACAAAAAAACGGAAGATATGGACAATATGAGGAGCCATTTTAAAATCGTCTTTTTTCACGTTTAGTGATTGCCAATTAGTTTATTATACAGCATTAGTGTTTTTATTTTTTAATTGTATCTTTACTTTAAGCAGAAGCTATTTAAATAAAACATTATTTTTAGTCATTTGTTACGAAATGGTGTGATTAAGTGCCTTGCGATAAAAGCTGTCTGCTAAAATGTTATGTTAATTGGGACAGTTTATTGGTAGTTAAATTAAATCTAAATTGCATATCTTTAAGTATTCTTGTGAAAAAAGGTATTAAGAATGTAATGTAAACCACCATTACATTTCTATGCTAACAGTCCAATGCGGCAGCTGTACTGTAGGAATGGAAGTCCAGTTGTTACGTTAAAACAGCCTTTTTGATGCAATAAAAGCTGACAAAAGCTATGTTAACTGGGACAGACAAAACTCCTTATCTTAAAACCAAAAACGTTTTTGTACATATTATAAAGTGGTCATCGAAAAACACACAAAGAACGTGAAGAAAAGCATTAGGAGAATCATACTGGATCCTAAATGTTCTCTTGAAGATTAGAAGATATGCTAAATTAGCCTTTTTGATGTGATAAAGCATCACGTGATAAAAGCTATCTTCTAAGAGCAATGTTAATTGGAACAGATATATTGTCACTAGTTAAATCTAAAAGCTACTATAAATCATTAAAATAAGTAGTCTTGGGGGGAAAAAAACACATAAGAAACCCACAAGAAAAATCATATGGAACCAACATGTTCTCTTGAAGATTATCAGACATGCTACTTAATGCTAACTAATGCTAACCTGGCAGCTGTTCTGTAGGAATATGCGGTTTCATTTAAACAGCTTCTTTGGTGCGATAAAGGTATAAATGCTAGACTCTTAAAGCTATTTTAATTAATTTGTTAATCTTAATTGACTTGTAGCTAGTTATCTTGAATCTAAAAAGTTTTTGTAAATCTTAAAAAGTACCAGTCATGTGAAAAAAAAGACGAAAAAATTGAACATGTTGAAGATTAGCACCTATGCTATTTCTATGCTAACAGTCCAATTCAAGTTTTGTATAAGATTCATGCTATTTGTTAAACCATTAAGCCCACCAATGCCTCTAACCTGTCCTCAACCTGTTCTAGCAAACCAGAGTGTTTCTCTAGAGAGCTAAGATTAAAAAACAGCATTAGCGGCTAAGCTAGCAGAGCAGCAGGCTCACTAGGGGCATGTTGGGTGTTACTTGCGTTTAAATTTCCCTCAAGTGAGATGTGGGAGGTGCTTAGAGAGCAGGAAGCTTAATGACAGTATGAGTAACAGTGGGCTCGTTAGTCTCCCACCTCCTCCGCTGTAGACACGATCATTTCTCTGGATTATTTATTGCTGTGCGCTGAAAGAGAACATCCATATGCCGAGGGTTTTTCTCAGAGGCCTGCACCGCACAGATTGACAGCCCCTACCGCTGCGATCGTAACATCTCAGATGAGAGATTATATACACATTTGTGATTTTTCGGCTATTTTTATTTATACAGACAGAGCATACCAGTAGCCAGAGTAACCACTAGGGTTAAATAAAACCTAGGTTTAAATGAAAAATAATAATAATTCACAGATTTTGAATGTGAATGAAAAGACTTTCGGACCCCAATGAATATCCTAAGATGTACAGTAGTATTAATATTTGACTATTTTGGAGGCACAAAGTTTAATAATGGTGCTAATGATAATTTGCTGTGACTATAAAAGCTTATTATTTAATTTTAGAAACATTTTTTTTTAATATAAAATGGCGCCTAACCATTATCATTTTTGTAGTTATTTTGATTTACTACAAATTCTGAAGTAAAACAACTTTAAATGTTATTACAGTTTTTGAAAAAAATCATAGTTAGACCATGATAACTGTAGTGAAACCATGTTTATTTTTATAGTTATGATTTACTACAAATTCTGAAGTAAAACTATGATCATTTTCTTGTAGCTAATATTGTTTTTCTACAAAAATCATAGTTAGACCATGATAACTGAAGTGAAATCCAGATTATTTTTGTCACTTTACAACAAAAGTCATAGTTCGACCACTGTAGTAAAACCAAGGTTACTTTTTTAAGAGCTCTGATTTCTCTAACAAACGTTACATTCACGTGATGTTCCAGTTCCTCAAAACCTGTGTTCCTGTTGTGACTCCCGCCTTCATTTCTTTTAGCAATCTATACTTTCCTACCATCACCTACTTGCTATTAACCCATTAGCCTGCGGGCATAAAATAATCGCAGTATAAACCGATGCCCCTTTCGGTCTAAAATTACACTGTTTTCCAACCCCCTCTGATTTCATAACACAAAGGCGAGCCAACCTGGCGTCTAATTGGACATCATAATTGCAGATGTGAATTAATGGGCCAAACATTGATAGTGTAAGCACATAAAACCCCGATCCCCGACCGGCGGCGTAAATGAAAAACAGATCCAGAATAAAGGAGGTTCTTTCCCATGGCATGTTCCACTTCAGCAGGGCTGTTGTTATGAAGAGAAGCAGGATATTTTTGTATTGTGTGGATGGAACGGTCGCCATCGAGTGTTAGGGGCCATGGGTTTCAGGGTCTTCACACACACACACACACACACACACGATGCAGTTTCACAAGCTCTAGCACCTCATTATCCTGACGGTCTAAACACAAGTGAATGTGATAGCTGGCTGGGAATGTGATGTGGGGGTATTATGTAGACACATGAAACTTCGGAAAATTTCCCCCCCAAATATGTTGAGACAATGTTTCTCACAAGCATGCTTCTTCATTTCTCGGACATAATTACAATAAACAGCTTTCGCCCTCCCTCAAAGAGAGTAATTACCTCACGACACGCTGAAAGCTCTTCTCATTGTGAGATGCCACAGACAAGACGCTGTCTCCTTCATGTCTGGACCTGAGAGAGACGGGGAGAGAGAGAGAGAGAGAGAGAGAGCAGAAAATGAAACAAAACGTCCAAATTGTGCTCTTTTTATCTTTCAAGATGTATGGAAGAAGAATGACATTTCAATAGACTTTGGAGATTTAAGCTCCATATCTGTGGGAAAAGTTTGGAGACGGTGCATTTTGGGGTCATCTTGCTTTTTCTAACAAATCATTTAAGGGCGTGGAGGACGCGAAGGATTTCTCCGAGCACTTTGGAAGGAAGTTAAAAGATTTCTGGACTTCCTTTAGCAAACACTCACAGTGTGTACCGAATCTACACTTGGAGGGGTCAGCGTGAGGGGAGGCCGTGATTCCCGTCTCTTGGCAGGAGTTCTGCTTTACTAATGTCTGTTAGATTTTGTTAGAGTTATGCTTAAACAGTGAGGCAAGAAAAGTAAACTTCACACAAAAAGATATGTTCTCTGAAAACAAGCCGTGATATCTCATTTTGGTTCTCATGTAGACATATTGTTCAGATAATATTATTTGGTAAAAATAACAATTTCAAATATATTTAATGTATGATATAATAAATGTAATAAATAAATAAATAAAAATACATTTTATGAAAATGAATGAGTACCTAAAAATAAAAGATAAAAATGAGATGAATGAAAATGAAAGACACAAATAAAATTAAAATGAGCAAATAAATGAAAAAAAAAGTAAAACATGAGATGGAAATAAACAAATCAATGTGTGAATGAAAGAAACCAACAGCAACAACAAAAATGAATGAATAAATAAGATAAAATAAATCAATTAAATGGATTAAGTCAAATTTAAATAAATAAATGAATGAATGAATGAATGAAAAATAAATATGAAACAAAAACTAGATGAAAATGAATTAATGCATGCAAAAATATACAAAATAAATGAGATACAATGTATGTAATTAATATGCATGTATATAAATGTATACATATAAATGTATAAATGTAGAAAATAATTAAAAGAAAATGAATGAATTAATGAAGAAACAAATTAAAATAAATGTATGAATAAATATGATACAAATAGATCACTAAAAGATATAAATGAAATTAAAATGAATGAATGAATGAAAATATGAAACAAAATCTAGATGTAAATGAATCAATAAATGGAAAACATTCATGAAATGAAATTAAAATTAATCAATAAATGAGAAAAATAATAAAATAAAATGAATGAAATAAAATGAATAAATATAAATCATAATTAAATTAAAATGAATGAATGAATGAAGAAACAAAAGAAATTAAAATAGATGAATGAATAAATAATCAAAACGAACGAATGAATAAAAAAATGAAACAACTGAGTCAAATACAGTAAATGAAATAGTTACAAATGCTTAGTTAGTTAAGATTAATAAATACAAAACATAAAAAATGAGATGAAAATTAATAAAGTTAATTAATTAATTAATTAATTATTTAATTAAATCAAATACTAATTAAAATATATTTTTGCAGTGTAATTTGAGAAGATAAATCTTTGGACTAGTGGTCTCATAATTCACAGATTAATATAAAAGGAAGTTTGAAAAGGGCCTCTTCCAACGAATCACATGATTCTGAATGCCTCTCGGTAGCAGTGGTAAGTTATATCCGGTTTTATCAGTGTGGTTTCAGAATCATTTGCACGTTCAACCGATTCAACCAAAATTTGCATAAACAATTGCAAGTCAAACAAACTGATTTTCCACATTCAAAATGACAAGCAGCTTTGAACAAACTGCAGCTGCATGTTGAAACAAAACACTCATAATATAGATCAAATTTCAAAAGACTTGTGTTGTCTCACCAATAATCTAAATACTGTGTGTGACGTGCCTTTCTCAGTGTCTCTGGTGGTCAAATGCCTATTTATCTATAAGATAAAGGAAATTCATTGTGCTGAACTGTTTCCTTGTGTGTTTCTTCAGCACAGTCTACCTCTGTGTGTAAGATAAAGCTGCTCGGGGCCAAGCGGCTTCACCTGAGTGAGAAACTCGCCGTCTCGCGCGTCTGTGTGAGCCTGCAAGGACAGATGGCAGTCAACCTTTGATATCTCAAAGGCCAGGTACATGTGAGCACACTGTGACGCCCCATCTCACATGGAGCAGTGACAGAAGATGAAAAGAGAGGAACCAAGGAAACTGACAAACATGTAAAATGCCTCTACGATGCTGCCAGACACAAAGAGCACCTGGGAGACAAGAGCTGAAACTACATCAAAAACTGAAGGCAAAAATAGCAATTTAGTTGGAGACAAATTAAAGGCAGCGTTGTAGAAAGGAGGAGTCAGAATGGAGATATTGCATGTTTTCTAAAAGTAAATTTTTTTCGTTGTCAAAGTTTGTGTATCCAATCAAACTGTGCTGTATTTTGCCATAAACTCGGTCTACAACAATAAAATCACCTCTTGTTGTTGTGATGTCAAAGGTCATGTATTGTGTTTTGTATTTTAGCATAACAACTGTAAAATAATAAAAAAAAAAAATAATATTTAATCAAATTGACCACCAAAAGTAACTTTTGTTTCAATCAGATCTTTCTCTTTAGAGCTCAAGAAACATAAATGCCAATGTTTCCACTCTGTCTCAGAGGTTTCTTCTAAAAATCCTTAGTGGAAATAAAAAACACTCATATATGAGACAAGTTGAATGAGCTCTATAATATTAGTTAGTTTGGAAAATTTTAAATGAATAAATAGATTACAAAAGAGCTGACTTCTATGGATCTCTTGAATTTTGACGGCAAACTTTGGTACCTTGACAAATCTGAACACAGTTTGTCACATTGTTGAGATCTTTTCTGAAACTCCAGAGGAGTATTTTTTTCTTTTTAATTTGGCATAGAAATGAAAGACAATGTAAGTCTCCATTACTGGTACTAATCTCATCACTATATAGGAGAAACATTTGAGAATCTAACTCTGTCCTATAAAAGCTGGCTTTCCAGACACACTGAAATCCACAAAATCTATTTTAATAAAGATTTGTTTCATTTGTTCACAGATGCCTACAACTCCAACACCCAACACCCATGTGATGCACTGAATTGCACAATGTTAAATCATCCGGTTTCATTTTCCACGCTTTCTTCTACTTGACAACTTGATGAACATTTTTATTTGGGAAACTTCATGCGGCTCGCAATTTTTGTCTGCCACAAGCTAATATATACACAAGCCAGAAACCTAAACGAGGACCACCCACAAACTGCTCTGAAGTCCTACAGTGCACATAGGACTAGAAATACATTTAATTTAATAATATCAATGTCTGCATGAAACTGAGCCGATTTCTATCTTTTAATTCAACATTTAAAACCTCAAATATCTCCACAGTGGCATGACTTCTACAGACCAGCCTCCATACATACTGATTCATTTTTTTTAAGACTTCTAGACTTTATTGTGGCGCTAACCAGCCGTAACTTGTCGCCCAAGCTCTGGACCACCCAGATTAGCCGTCTAAACAAGGCTTTAGATGCTTTAATTGTCTCCATCCTCTGGGTGTGTCATCGACTTGAAAGTACACCGTCATAACTGCAGTTACCTCCCTCATTTGCGCTTCAAGTTTTATACGGAGAACAAATTCGCCACAGTAAAAAAAAAAGAGCCAATACACACCCAAACCTTGTATCGAAAATAGACAATTCCAGCATTTGCAATTACATTTTCCAAGATAAAATTACTACCATTTTTAGATTTGAGCTAAAACAGACCTACGGAAATCTGAGAGACTGGCTCAAAACTAAAAAAAAATAGGGTTATATGACTAATGTGTAAACATTTTCAGGCCTAGAAAAAAAAAAAAAAAAACATCTGCAAGGTTTCAATTGCTATTTGTAAACATTATTTTGTGTGCCAAGGTCGTGGGTTCAATTCCCAGGGAACATACTGGTAAACATACTGAAAAACAATACACAATGAATTTAAGTCACTTGAGATAAAAGCCTCTATGAAATGCACAGGCCTACATGCAAACGTAAACACCTTTGAGGTAGAGAATGTTATGGGTTGTAAGCAGGAGCATCCAGAGGTACGTTTTTAAGATGAAAGGGTGTCATAAATTCGGAGACGCTGTAATAAAAGACTGTCTCCTAAAACAAGACACTCCGTGGCCCCTGATAGTCTGTAATTTACAATGACAATATCAGGGACGGTCACGAAGCAGGAGGCAAAGTGCAGGGTAGCGGGAGAACATTGGCTTGTTTTTTCCTACTTTAATGATTCATCTTTTGTCTTAGAAGCGTTCGTCTTCTTAGCGTATCCAAACAAACCGTTTACCCTCTAAATCTTCAAATGATCCATTAAAACGAGCTCATTTGAGAGCAACAACTATTCGGGCTGCAAAACACGAGACACCAATAGAAAACAGAAGAGGGTGCATTCGCCCCCTCCTTCCCCTTCATAATATGCAAAGTTTCACCCCGAGGTATTAATCTGTTTCCATTGTAGCTATGCGCAGATGCTATCAAGCTCCATTTGTCATTGACAGCGAGGGTAATGACCCTGAACTCGCGTGAGCAGCTCCTGGGCTGCAAAGACACAAGGTGGTAAGTAACTCAATATATTTTCCCACAGCAGCATTAACGGCTACAAATTTGCTAGGCAAATTGAGTGTGATGAGCACATTTTATACCGCTTTGGCTCGTGGTTGTACCGACTTTATCTCTTTGAGACCATTTATCTCTTGAAATGCATTATGGGTGAGGGGGGCCTGTTGTAGCATTGCTCGTTTTATCAATTTTGGATTACAAAGTTGCTTGTTTGGACTAGACACCTTGACCTAGTGCTTTATTTATGTGGAGAATATCAATATCCAGTTCAAAATTACACGGCTGTTTCCTTGTGTATAAGTGAGGGTATGAATGTACATGAAGTTGCTATAGAAAGGACACAGTTTGAGGAGATTTTTCAAGCCTTTCTATTAACACAGTCATGTGAAGAGTCTTTTGGCCCCCTCGCAAACCCTGGGCTCTAAAGAGCTTTCAGTCCATTCGAAGGTTCAGCAAGGTATGAAAGAAACAAGTCGGGAATGTACTGCACACCATTGTGTCCAAAATAAGCCACCACGGAGCCAAGGATTTCAAGCGGTTCGTGAACCTAGTAGGAATACCGTTCTCAGATTCCATCCAGGTTTCCCTGAAATGCTACGATCATTTCAAACACTACAGTACAAACTACCAAGATAAAGACACACTGTGGTTCGCCAGTGGTTTTTAACCTCCGGTGATAAGTGAAATGGCTGGCTCGGCTTATATTGGCAGGCAGAGAGGAAAGAAAGCCCAGATAATCTCTCTCTGGTCAAGTGCCCGTGGCACTGGCACTGCTCTCGGAGGTTGTAAAGTCATCCAGATTTCATGCCGGTAACTATCGCTCAGGTCCTGCACCCCAGCTACCTAATTAGCACAGGGCCGGGAAACACGCTCATTTAGCATGCTGTAAAGTAGCAGGTAAACTATCCACCCACTTACAAAAATATATACCATTTTTGTAAAACACAGCCTAGTGGTTAGCATGTTTGCTGTGGTGTTTACATTTATGGCTGGCATTATCAAATATGATTTGCAGTGTATTTAAGATATATATTTGGCCATATGACCTTGTCATTGCTAACAATAGTAACAACGCTAGCCAGGTGAGCTACAGGAACACTTTAAAGTGGTGCTAAAGCACGCAACAAGTTTAGATTATAAAAACATTGTGGGAACATTGTTTTGAAAAGAATTCTAAAACGTTGAAATGCCCAGATTTCTTGTTGTGATAGTAGCATTATTTAAAGGTTACAAAAACTTTTATTGCAACATTCTACTAATTTATTTAATCAAAATATGACTTTTTGGAAGTATTATTTTTTAATATTCTTGGAGAGTTAAAACATCCGTTTTTCTGGTCGTGATTAGAATGTTATTTAAATGTGAGAGAAACGTTTTTAAATGTTCGTCAAGTACAAATAACATTATGATGATGTTCCAAGAATGTTGATCTCAGAATGTTTTCTCTCAACATTATGGGAATATATATCAAATATGAATAAAGTTCAATAAACATTACTTACTAAGAATTAAAACATAAATGAAAGTTGGTTCCCTAGCTAGGAAAGCAGGTGTTTGAGTGTGGTTTGCATTTCCCACTTATTAAAATAACATACACTATAACAGAAAGATGAAGACTGTAGCTTGACTTTGCAAAAAAGCACACATAAACATACTCTGCAACTTTGTTCAACTGTCCCTAAAATGCTCTTTGACAGTTCTAAATCCCACCAAGCTTGTCCCTGTCCCTCCGCAGTGTGCTTTTATAAATGCTCTGAGGGCCGTGTCTGTTAACACGCCTTTTAATGCACCGTTAGCTTCGCAAAAAACAGCTAGCATGTTAGTCGCTACCCTCCTGCTGTGTGCGTAGAATAGGGTGAGTGGACCTTGGGGCTTCCCAGCATGGAAGTGGAGACATGAGGGAGAACTCTTACAAATAAGGGGTAGATTATGCTAGCTGAAAAATGTCTAAAATTGCAGAGTTTTAGATTCTCAATTAGTGCTTTTAATGACAGGCCCACGTCCAGTCCCACTTATTTAGAAGGAGCTTTGAGTTGGATTCATATGCTACGCAACAGTAGTCAAAGGCGGAGGTGCGTTGTTAACCCAGCAGGAGAGGATGAGGCTGAAGTACAAGAGAAAAGGAATCAAACGGCCGAGTGAATCACATCCAGGAAGACAACAGCTGGAGAGGTTGACGCCAGAGGGAATAAAATGAGCTTTTAAACACTTGTTTAGGCATGTGGGGGTCTACAAAAGGGTGGAGCAAGAAAATAAGGAAATGTAGCAAGTGTCCGTTGGAAAAAGAGACAGCCAGTGTCTTAAACTAGTCTCCTAGCAAAGTCTGCTGAGACTTTTACAAGGGACGAGGGCAAGAGAGGGTGGGTCCAATGGGGGATAGAAAAGAAATTATAGCCTTCCGGCCATCCAGCATTTATATCTGTGTTACCTATAATCCTACAGGGCCAGTCTGTCTGACCACTTGACAGACTAGAGATAATTTACTCAAGCTTTTAGTATGGATAAAGAATGCTCTCAGACTAAGTGGCTAAGAGTTCGTCTTGGGAACACTAACTGGCAGCACAATGCAACATTTTTGGCCCTAGAGGAAAGCAAACACTTTAAACGAAACGGCTGATCGGTAACTCTGATCTTTTTGGATTTAAGGGCAGCGCTGTAAAAAAAAAAAATGCACACAAGCAACATTAAAACGAGTAGTGCACAGAAAAACAAAATTCTGTCAGTATTCACTCACCTTCATGTCATTCCAGAACCATCATGCTGTTATTTTGCTTTTTACATAACGGCTGTCTGTAATGCTTCAAAAAAGGACAAAAACACCATAAAAGCATTGTAAAAGTAATTTTGTACACTATATCCAGTTTGGCTTCAATGCCTCCAACCAGCAAAAAGAGTTTCAGTGAATTTAAATTTCCAAAATCATATGACTATATAGCACAAGTCGCATGAATCGCTTTTATGATTTGTTATGGTATTTTTTTTGTCCTTTTTGGAGTTCAAAAGACATGTTCACTATAACGATTATTCATAAATCTTTCTTTTGCATTCAGCATAAAAAGCTCACTGTTTTGGAACGACATAAAGAGCAATAAGTGATTTGGTTGAAGGGGAAGTTCAACCAAAAATAAAAATTATGCAATTAATTACGCACCCCCATGTTGTAACAAACCTGTGAGACCTTTCTTCATCTTCGTAACGCAAATTAAGATAGTTTTGAGGAGCTTTCTGAACCAGCAAAAACTGAAACACAACTACACAACTTACTAGAAAGGTAGTAAATACATAATTAAAACAGTCCATGTCCAGACATCAGTGGTTCAATCGTTCTGTTATGAAGCTACATAAATACCTTTTGTCCGCAAAGAAAACAAAATAATATCTTAATTTGTGTGTGGACATGAACAAAGGTCTTACAGGTTTGGAACGATATGAGGGTGATTAATTAGGACAGCATAATCTGTTTTGGCAAAACTATCCCTTTAAACTTTTCCTTGCTGCAACTACAAATCACTGCATGATCATGTTTAATTGTCACGCTTTTAGTCTACCCAAAAAACTGACTTTTACATAACGCCAGACATCTTCATCATCAGCAATGTTTTGTAATACCTATATTTAAAAATGTAATTCTTGCACTGCATCTCTTAACCCATAAGATGACATATTGTTCCAGACTCACTCATAATAGCAGTCATAGTGCATTGCGGTGAGATAATTTCAGTGAGTAAAATACAGGGAGTCTCAGATGTCGGTTTAACATGACGAGGTTAGATGAAGGCACAGATAATCAGTTAAGGAACTGACGCCAGAGCGTGCAGGATGAGCCGGGGACAAAACGATGTGTTCTGCACCTGGATCACATGGCAAATTGCCCAATACTCATACACACACGCGCATGCACGTTTGCAGACTCTGCCGAGGAGCAATTTGAGGATACAGAATGTGCATTTCGTTACCTTTATCGGTCGTCTTCGGCCCATAGCGCTCTGACTTCCGAGGTTGAGCTCCGCCAAGTCTCCAGAAGAACCAGGCTTTAAAAGACTCCCGGCGCTGCATCTTTTAACAGCTTCCTTCGCTCTAGCGCGGTTTCTGGCGGCTTGATAACCTATGAAATACAGAGGGGGGAAGGAAGAACGATAAGGAAATCGTTTCACCAGATGGAAATGTCTAAAGGCAGGCGAAAGCAGAAGGCAGCGCTTTTCATTTAAAAAAACTCAATTTGACAAGATGAGACGGGGTCGCGGATTCGAATCATTACATTAAAATACTTTTCGTTATCTTTCCCGCAGCACCCGTGAGAAGTACAAAGGGTATTACTGAGAAAAGTCACGACAGTACAACGCCATCCCAGTCATCGGGGTCGTGACTGTGTGACTACTAGCTATGTTTTTGCCATTAAAGGATGAGCAAGTTTTGACAAATCAAACATTTACCCTGATCTGGCCCTGCCCTGCTCTATATTACACTGTGTGAAGAGGTCACTTCAGCACAGGAGGATGACTCTGTAGTGGTAATAGACGCTCATCAAATCAGCAGCAGCTGTGCGGCTATTCAACACGCTCTCCTTCTCTTTTTTTAGGCCACAGCTGCACAGATAAAGGGTTAGCCAAATATTGCACAATGAACGACAAACATAGAGCTTCCACAGTTCTTTTGAAGCTGACTATATGTTTGAACATTCAATGCTTGTCCTCATCAACGTTCGGTCTCAATGGTCGCACGTCCATTTTTAATTGCTATTCCCGCCACCCCCACCCAGCTCTCCGTTCGCCCTGCACAGCCCAGAACCCCTGAAAAGCAGTGACAGTGCTTCTTTGTTCACCCCAGACCACTCCTCTCCCTCGGCGCCCCCCATCCACCCTCCGTTCGGTTGACAGGCATGCCTGAACAAGCTCGGCAAAAACCGAGAGAGGGAAAGACAGCGTGAAAAGTGAGATAGAGAGTGGCGGGGAGGGTCTCTCGTTTTCCAGCTCCTACCATTCCTACAGTTCTGTCAACTCAGCAATACCAGAGGGGGCTTCAAAGGGGGTTGGAGATGAGGCGACCATCAGTGTACAAGCCCTCCAAAAACAGACAAAGATACTGTAGATAGGCAGTAAGTTAGAATCAAGAATTCAGCTATGCATCACTTTCTAGTTCCCACCTTCACAAAAACATGTAAGGCGCTGTAAGCTGTGTATTTCCTTTACATATGTGCATAATATCCCATTTACAAGGCAGACATTTAAATAAGATCCTTAACCTGTATAGATGTGTCTTTATTTTCCCCGTGGCTCGGTTCCCTTCGCCGTTAGATCGTAAGAAACAGTAATTTCCCTGATTTTAATTTAAATAGCTGTTTTACGGTCTGCTTTATTTTAATGACCATGTTTATGGTAGCCATTTTTCTTGGTAAAAGGTTCATAAATGTTTTGGAACATATTTAAACTAATTAAAAGCCAATCGAAAATAAACACATAGAGCATTCTGTTTTTACGTAACAAAAATTCTCATTAGCATAAATACAAATTATATAGTCTATATTTAGGAAACATCAAATTGGTCAGTACAAAATGCACCAGCAGGCCAGAAACATAATCTATGCAAGTATGCATACAACTTGTATATGTATGTTCATGCATTACTTTTTGAGGTAACAAACTTCAGTACTAAAGGGGGTAATAGTTACCTAACAGAGTAAATTCCATTAAAGACAGAATGAAATGTACGTAATTTTCGATTGTCTTTTCTGAGACGCTAGAAATATATGTCTTAGATAACTAGATATAAACATGAGTAGTGTGCAGAAGAAGACAGTTCATGATTTAAAGCTCGCTAGAGCTCCCCTTGTGGCAATGCTAAGATTACAAAGTCTGTATGGTTCTTGTAGGTATTTAAATCACAAGCATTGTTCCACAACTCAAGAGAAATAGTTCAGAACCACTTGTAGCCATGAGTAGAGCTGAGAGAGAAATGTTTGGACTAAAGATGAGCACTCCTCTAGTGGTTGTGCTGATTCCACAATCCTCAAGCAATCCCTGGATAAACCTTGAGTGGAATAATTCAAGATTAACATTCTTAGTCTTTGATATAGGAAGGATCTGAAAAGCACTTTTTTAAAACACTGACATATAATACTGTTTTTAAAAACATCTCTCATTTGTGTTATCTATTTTCACAACAATACATGTTGTATAACATGCAAATTTAACTCTTTTTTTCATCTCATAAGTTTAGGGCATGAGGAAATTCAATACAACATATTATAAAATTGCAGTTGAGAAAAGAAGTGAATGACTGTACTAGGAGGAAATGATGAAATATGGTGAAAATGTTGAAATGTTTCAATGAGAAGTCAGTTTTGATGACTAGCACCCTAAGTGAGTCTGAAATGGTAACAAAGGCAATGCCACAAGTACATGGGGGGAGCTTGACAATAGTCTCACGCCAAATTTACTCCAGTACAAATGTTTTTTAAAAGGGCCGTTTAACTCAAATTAGGAGGTGACCAGGGCAAGACCACAGGGAGTTTGGATGCATTCGTGTCAGACCATGAAAACCTCTTGAGATTACTAGTCCCAGTACTCACATTGACAAAACAGGGAGGCTTCGGCAGTGGTGCTAAACTAATTGAGTGGTCCCTTGGGGGCTTCAAGTTCATTGTCCACCATGTCTCAATTAAACATCCATCAAACTGGCATCTAGTACCCAAGGAACAACCAAGAAACTGAGTCAATGTTCTTGTGAATGGAACATCCTTTTCCTCTGTCAGGGTAGAAAGCGATCAGCACCAAGTCCAATAACAAAATGGACAAACCTAATTGCACACTATGAAACTTCTTCCCCATTTATCCATTGTGAGAGTCCTAAAACTGTAGGTGAAGGATCTCAGCAAGACATCATCCATTTGGCTGTGGCACCATACAGATAACACAAAGTAATCTTCTGGTGGTTTATTCATTGTGGAATGGTTGCAAAAAGTGTTGACGCCAATGGCTTGCCAATTTAAGCTTCCTTTCTGCTAGCTGTGGATAAATGCTTTGGATTTGAGAGCCGCTAATGCTTGGATGCACTTCTTGTAATAAGTACAATATGGAAGTGCTTTGAAGTTTACTGCTTGCAGGTCTTTAGCTCACTTTGCAAACACATGAAGAGGGTTCAAAGACATTAAACGAATCAACCGCAACTTGAAAGTTGGACTGGTCCCTAGAATTGGACTGAATGGATCACACAACAGAGTCTCAAGTTTAAATGAGAAACCGCCGAACAATAAAATGATACTATATCTTTTGCATTGCAGCACAGTTGATGGCAAATAAAGGCTCCCTGGTGCTGTTCTGCTTTGATAGAGCCACAAAACCGGACAAATGCTGAATTTGTAAAAAATGCGCATTCGACGGCTTTCATGTTGGATTGAGCTTCTGACAATGAGAGTTAATTCCCAGCTTCCTTTTTGCACGATCTCCTAACTGGAACAAACACATCCGCTGAATCTTACATAATATTATTTTCGAGCTGGATCATTTTTTAATCGCTTGGATTGAGAGAGGCTTGAAGAATCAAGCTGCACACGAGGCGACAGCGAATTAATTCGGCCTATCAGAAAATGCTGTCAGGTTTCACCAGCGAGCCCTCGATGCTTGTCACTTAAGTCTACCTAACCTGAAACGGAGCCAGCAGGAATCCACCAACTCCACAGTTTTGCCTTTCACGGTCCATCGCTGCAATTTTACGGATAGCTCAGTAACAGTTATTTGCTTTCTGCCATTGGAGGGGTTCCTGGCTGTGTCTACCTACTTCGGACCCAAACTAACAGCCCTCGGTCGTTTTCTCGGTTGGTTATCGATTGCAGAGTGGCTGTACTTTGTCCAGTCCTTGGAGGAAGTGGTGTGAAATTATCTGCATAAGAAGAGGCCCATGGAACGAGAGACTCTTTTTTGTTGTTACTGTTAAAGAAAGAAAGTGACTGCAATTGGTATAAAGCGGTTTATTTAAAATGCTGGCTGGCCCACAAGATACAGCCTACTTTCAAGGTTTTATATGTCTAGTTCTCAAATTGGTGACTTAAAAAAAACCAGATCATTATAATTGTGGAAAAGTACCATCCCTGAATTAAGTGACTGATAATATGAACTGATTGTGCTCACTAAAATCAGTTATATTTTTTTTTCTGTTTCACTCCTCAAAGTTATACATTCTTAACTTCTTAGCTTAAGCTAGCAAACTTTTTAGCTTAGCATTTTGGTTCATTAGCTAAAGAAGTCAGTTAAAGAAATATGAACAAAATGACCATGTAGCAACATTATTGATTGGTAAAAATGAGAGAATTAGGCATTAAGGTGAAAATAAAGGATGTGAAACTATACATGATTGTTTTAAGGTAGCTAACGTGTTAGGGGGTCTGCAATTCCAATTTGACTATTTTAAGTGGTCTGCCAACTAAAAAAAAGGTCAATTTAAAACTGGTGACATATATCTCTAGTTTATGATAAGTCATATCTCCAGTTGTAGTCATGCTACTTCTTTGGTTCAATTTCAGTCATTTTATCAGTGATTGGTGACTTATAAAACCATTAAAGACATACACACCCTTTACAATGAGCCCAGACTCTAAAAATAATTATAAATCTCTTGTATTTTCCATGCTTTGCTGATACCACATGCTAAAACAGAAAATTAAAGAAACTATTAGCATGCACACAACTCAAAAACAAATTAAAAACAAATCAGAACCCCCTTTCCTCCCCTTTTTTTAAAGTCAGCTACTGTGTGGAGGATTACAAAACAAAAACTGCAACTGAGAAGCAAAACTTATCATTAGCATAGCCAATCTCTCCCAGAATTCATCCGTGTTGACGGGACAAAAGTCAAAAGTGTTCAACAAGCTCTCTGCATGTACTGGAATGACATTTCTGCGGGTTAGCTCCCAAAACACAGTATGAAATAAGAGCAAGCAGCTGTCTCTTACTGCGTCCAGATGGCGGCAGAACGTATGTAAATTGCCTCATTAACCTTACAGCACTTAACTACCGGGCTGCGCTGACGGTTCGGCCCACACGGGCATTTTATTAAAGAACATTAATAGCATCAGGCAGCAATCACCACTGCCTGAGGTGATTTGCTCTGGCTTTATCAAACGCTGTAATAATTATACATGACAACCTTCTGATTAATGCACTCATGAATATTACAACACTGAATTATCTTTACTTGTGCCTTCCACGAACTTCAAGGCTGTTTTAGCAAAGACTACAAGAAAAGTAGGTTCTTCCGCCCACCCTCACAACCCTTTTGGTCTCAGCCACACCTCGTGCAAACAAGAAATAAAAAGGCTTCACGCAACATTACCCCCAGCCCTCTGGAGTGTGTGTGCTGTGAAAACCGTGGAGAACCGACCTGCACCTGGAGCACAGAGGGGCACAGCACAGGTCAAAGGTCAAGCCCCCAAGGGCCACTGACTGAACAAGCCTTCACTCCCTCTCGCTCTGAAAAGACCAGACAACCCCTGTGGTTGCAGCTCACGACATGGGTCTTTTGGTCGCTTCTTTTTGCTCCTTCCATCGCTGTCTTTCTCCTTTGGAGAGGCGCTTTAATCCATAATCACTCAAACGACCAGGAGTTCAATTATGCACCAGTTTCTCCATTTTCTCTTGACACATAAAGATCTAAAAACAATTAACCTCTACCCGGTGATGCGTTTTCACACTGAGCGCTAGAGGAATAAGTCAAGAACCATCCATTCAAATTCCAAACCATAATTCAGCAAGTTTAAATATTATTATATATTTGCCCTTAATGCTTTGCTACATAGTTTAAGATTATCAGACATAATGGATAGTATTTCTATACATACTGGATTGAAAACTCCTACATAAGTTGTATATAAAAAATTTGATTTTTTTGGAGGGATATGTGTAGGTGTAATCTGAATTTCTTTATAAACCCATTTTACTGATGCTGTTTGACATGTCAGGATGGTGCAATCTTAAAATTGAGATAGATCACCCAAAAATGAACCTTCAGTGTGAATAGATATAATTTCATTTTTTTTTTTTTTTGGAACAAATCATTTTGGAGAAAATTATTCCTTTATACACCTTAGTCACTGACAGGGACATGTCCACACCAATATTCAGTTTACTGAATAAAAAAAAAAAAGTTCCTCTTTATTTTCTCTCTTTTTTTTTTTAAGCAAGCAACTGTTTGATTACAAACGAAAACTGCAACTGAAAATCAAAACTGCTTATTAAAATAGCGAATCACTCCCAGAATTCATCTTGGTTGATTGTACTAAAGTCAAAAGCAGTTTCTTTTTTTTTTTCGTAGCGTGAAGAACCTTTTAACAATCTGAAGAAAATTCTTTGGAATGGAAAGATTCTTAATGGAACCGTACATGCATAAAGGTCTCTTCAATAATTAAAAATACATCTACTAAAAACATACTTGATATCTATATCCACAGTGTGCGTTTCTATACGATATTCCTCTTGGCAGCCCAAAAACGTAGACTCAAAACGGAGTCGATGGGTGTGACACTGGGGAGAACACACGCCCATGGCCTCTCGCCCAAGCCGCGCAGTTCTCCACGTGAGGCTGTCTGATTGTATTGAGCCCTTTAGCCTTCAATAAACACTCTTCCTCTGTCAGAGAGTCTCAGTGGCCTCCTATTCATGCGCAGGTAGAATGCCTAAAGAACGCGTGAGAGGAGAGAAAAAAACAGCTTGTTGCTTCTATTGAACCTTTTATTACACCCCTTCAAAGGCTTATGGCAGAGGAGGAGAGTGAGAGAGAAAGGATCTGCCATCTACTTAGTGCCATTGTACTCCCAACATGTCGGCTCTGAGCTGTGTGAGAATACACAAGCAGGCTACATCCAAAATATTGCACGTCGAGCAAATCAAAGGGCACCAGCTAGAGACAAAATGGCGATTTCTTTTTTTGGGGGGGGACACTTATTCTGACGAAACAGACATCAATGTATTTCAAATGTAAGAGAGGTTTGGGTTTGGTAAGGATAACTATAATTTATAGAATAATACTAAAATGAATGAAGATTATTTTTTTGGGGTTGTTTTTTTTTTTTTTTTGCACTCACACTTTAAGTTGCCATATTGAATCCTACTCTGAAATCAAACAAACATTCATATAAACTGTGATTTTTGTCCCTTTTTTTGTACCAACTTTAATAGTCTTCGACACACAATTCCTCTAAAATTATAATACACTCTTCAGGATACTGTGCAGAAAAAAAGGTTGCTTTATCAACCCACGATTGCGTCCTTTCAGCTTTCCTCATCGCACAATCATTCTTGCATTATTACGCCACACTGTATGTAATTTCACATGCGGTAAACCTAATCTTTCACAGACAAAGCACTTAAACAAGCAGAGAATCCAACGCTCTGTTCTAATCCACAGATTAAAGAAAACAAACAATATCTGGATCCTAATAAGCCAGACTTGCTCTTTACGAAAGCAAAACACACACTGTATTCTGACAGGTCTTGTATGGCAAAAAAAAAGAGAGACTTGATATGCAATTTTGAACAGCATGGTTGAATACAGATTCCCACTTACACACACACACAAGGAGACATTGTTGTTCATGCTTCTCCTTGCATGTGTGCCAGACTTCTTTCTCCGTGGTCCATACATTGCAGACGAGTTGGCCCCTCATATACTGCATGCTGGCCCCCAACATTGAGCGCTGGCCCGTTGATTGTGCAGGGCGAGAGATGCAAGTGGGGAAAAAACAGAAGAAGAGACAAAAGTAGTGAAAAAAAAAAAATTTGAGCGAAAACAACTGGCAGGCATCCAGACTCATGGGGACTGCGTTGATCATTATGTCTAGCCTTCAGGTGTCTGAGCCGGCTGCGTTTTGGGGGGAGGTGTGGTTACCAAAGAAGCAGACAAAGAGAAACTCGTTCACCGGGATCAAGAAAGCAAGGGAGGGAGGGAGGGTAGAGAGAGAGGGGGGGTTATGAGAAAATGCTATAAAAATTTGATTAGCTGATCCTCCACTGAAGTGACTTTCTGTGTTCTCCTGCCTTTTTTTTTTTTTCAAAGCATCGCCCCAGAGAACAGGACAGACTGATTTTTTTTTTTTTTTTACAGGTCCTAATTAAAAACATCTGAAGACCCTCAGACATCAAACAGTCTTGCAAGGTCTCATTGCAATGCACTGCGATCTAAATAAGCCTCTTTTTTTTTTCTAAACTCAGGTTTCCCAGCTCTCAAGATGTTGAATTAATATTAATACAAGCATTATTTGTATTTATGAGACGCATTGCATGCATGCATATGGAAGCCTGCGTACGATTAATGATGAGAAACAAACACACAACTGTTTGACACAGGTCCCCGGCTGTCACAACTTTACAGCACGCGACACATTCTACACAAAACCAGACACATGGCATCAGATTTTCACATGGGATGACAACAGCCTACATCTCCTTATAGGATATTAAAATAAAATCTAGATTATTTTTTAAATATAACATTTTATGAAATAACAGGGGCAAAAGGTTTAAGCTGGACTAGATCAAGTCAAAAATGTTTCTAAGCTATTTTTTTAAGCTATTTCAAAAAAAAAAAAAAAAAGAAAGAAAAAAAAGACAAGTCATCAACTAAAATTTACTTCAGAATACACAAAATCGATATTAGCCTTCTATAAAATAGTCCAGTAATCTATAAAAGTTTATATATACATATACATATATATATAGATATAGATATATATTAGCTTTAAACGTTTTTTTTTTTTGCAGAATACCTCTGTAAAGATCAAAACAAAATCTGACTAAAAACTCTGTTATTCAAAAACTACGATAAACATCTAACACGACTTGCAAAGTGTTTTTCGTAGAATAATAATAATAATAAAGTAATATCGATACCAACCATTCATTCTGCTCGAGACGCCGGGTTCCTCTTGCATTCGCGGGAAACTCCGAGCGCTTACAGTAAAAAAAAACAGACACACACACAAAAACCTGCTGCTTGCTCGTGCGTGTGCCGCGTTACCTTTGCGTTTAACTTCTGCTGCTTTTGCGCATCTCGCTTCCTGCTCACTGGAAAGAGACCGGAGCCGCCGCGTCGCGTCATCAGAAGCGGAGCGCTCCTATTGGCTGAACGCGTGTACATTGATAACGCTGCTCTTTGTTCCATTGGGCGCGAGCGGAGGGACAGACGCTCCTCCTCGCTGATTTCGGAGCGCAAGAATGTGTGAGAAGAAAACCGAGGGATGTCTTCTGATGTATGAGGTCAAAACGTCTTCAAAGCTGCTGGAAAAAAACATTGCGACAGTAAGAATCAGCATAGGTAGCTTAATTTATCGATTACTTATTGATAATTGTTTACATTAGTGATAGCAATCATGCTGCTTTAATGCATTTAAATATAGCACCACACAGACTTGCTATTCAAATAATGTCTGTGATAGATTTTTAGACTAAATAAATAGAAATAGCTATATAATATAAACATATCATATTGCATGTAAATACTTCTAAATACGTCTAATTATCTAATGAAGGACGTTTATTTTTATTTCAATTAAAAAAAATGTTTAATTTTAAATATAATAAAGGAAACTAGGTGTTGCTACTAGAATTGTAATAAAACTAAAGCTTAAAAATATAACAACTCTTCACATATATCAGTTATACAAAATATGTTATTTCATATAGTAAGACAACTTAATGAAATGCCGTTAACCAAATAGTGTTATATTCATATAGACTATAGAATATCCAATAAATCATGCAATAGGAGATCATTTTTAATATTACTCTGGGTGCCACTTTCTTTTAAAAATGTTAAATTAATGTAATCAAAACGACATAAGGACAGTTAAAGGCTATATAAAATGATAAGAAAGAGTCAAAATCACCTTTTAATGTACTCACTTCTTAATATTTGAGATTTCATTCACCTGTAAGGAAATGTTTAAATGAATGCAATAAAAACCTTAATAAAAAAGGAAAAGAAAGAAAGGAAGAAAGGAGAACATAAATCACTGTGGTCATTTCGTTGTACATTTTTTTCATTATTTATTTATGTATTTATTTATGGATCAAAAATGAATCAGATGGATATAATATCTTGCTTTAAATGCAATTGAAATAACATTCACTGTTCCTTCATTCTCAAGACTGACACACTATTTATAAGAAACCTGTTTGTGCATTTCAGCACCTGAGAGCCCCTTCCATTCACATATATCCTTCCCTTCCCGAGTTATTTTAATTGAATAAATGTCCCACATGCCATTAAACATAGTACTGCCCAAAAAAAATCAGCTGGATGCTTCATAAAGCCATCTTGTTTACTCAGTTACACCCTATTTTCCACAAAATGGGTGCTAATCACTGGCGTTCCACCATAGCAGACACTTTTCTTTGGATTCTGATCGATTCAGTTCACGCTTCAATTCGGAGACACTGAATTGTGCTTAAATGCTCATGCGAGAGGAATATTCCAGTCTCTTTTTCCCCCGAAAACCGAAGGCCCAAGGAATGCTGGGGGATATTAGACCGTGTGTAATGCGGGTGAACATCCTCCCTGCATGAATGCAGCATTAAATCAATATTCTGCCAAGCTTCCCCTCGTTGAGTTATTCACTTGACTGCTGTCATGATCCGCCGCGTGGGCTGTGCAGTTGTTTTCAGATTTTTTGTGACGCCCCTTCTCTCTCTCTTCCTCGTCTGAATGGCCCACCACCACCTTCATGCTTTGATAATTCTGCAAGAGGGATAAAAAATGTGTCTGATGACATATTCTTGTCTTTCAGTATGTGTGACAGCCAAAAAAAAAGAGCCAATCCAACAGCTGATTAGCGTACATTAGCTTTGACAGTCATTTGAATCGAGCCGCACCTGCTGCTGGAAGACTGCTCACTAGCGTCTTTTTTTCTTTCACTCTCAGAATTACGTGTGTCTCATGTTGGTTGGTTAGTTTTGGTAGCCACTGTAGCATGTGGTGTCAAAAGCATTCCTGCTATGGAGATGTTTACTGCAACTTAGCTTTGCATTGCATTTCCTTTCAAGATTTAAGACTCCTTGACATTGCAACAGTGTATAAACAATTAAACAGATCACATACTGTAAAGGTTGCAGGCAAAGTCCAAAATTAACTCTTTGTCATGGCTGCTAATGAACAGACACAATTTTTCAGGGATTTTGTCTGTTCGTTCCAGGGATGTGTGTGTGTATCGATTTATTTATCACACACACCCTTTTTTTACATTTTATTTATGTGCCTATAATGGAATTATTAAGCTATATTTTTCCTCTAGCATATTAGAGAATCGTATATCTAATGGTGCATGATCTTGCTTCTAATATTTTCATTTTTGTGTCTTATGCAAAGAATATATATGAGTTCTAAAAAAAAAAGAAAAAGAAAAAAAAGAAGTTCCCATGGAAAAAAAAGTAAATTTTAAAAAGATGCAAGTATATGTAAAACCAAGTATCTTTCAATATCTACAGCTATTGCATCTGGACCTCTGTAGTGGCATGATTCTTCAAAGTCAGTTTGAAACCATTTGGATTCTAAAATAGATTTGTAATCTGTAAACGAGAGTGATGATGATTTTGTTAAATGAGTAAATCAGAAATATTATTGTGACTCAGTTATATAAGATGTGAGACGAGCTGTCGACTGTGGCATTTCTCTAGTAATGCCACATTTAACATAGCCGCCTGAGGAGAGTTCGCAGTATTTCCAGTTGAAAATCATGGATCATGTCAAAGCACAGGCTTGTTCAGTTTTATTAAGGCAATATTTAACCATTAATCTCCGGTCAGAAGCAAAGTCATGCTCAGAAGGCCTTCTTGCTTTCATTTTTATTCTCCCAATAAGGGCTTGTCCGTTATGTGTCACAATTTCCTGCTGCAGGTGTGTGTGTGTGCGCGTATGCATTTGAAGGGGGCAACAAATCAACAAACCAAATTCAAAATAAAGAGGATAAATCAGCAGCAAAGTGTTCAGCTCATCACAAATGAGCAAAATCTTATCTTTGCTCCACACCTAAATTTAGACTGACATTTTGCAATGCTTAGCATAAATTGTAGAGAGCAAAGAGGATTCAGAGAACCGTTAATGCATGATGATTTAGGTCTAATTTTAGCCTTAGCTCTGATGCAAGGACGTAAAACAGCCTTGCCCACGTAGGCTTTAAACATTTTTTTTTAGACTTCTTTTTTTTTGAAAGCACAATAATAATTATCTGCTTTCGGCATTGTGTGATTACCAAAAATCTACATATTTATGAATATTAATGTTTAATCAGTTCAAAGGCGAGTGTGTGTAAAGTATCTGCAGTGGAATTACATGTATTATTTGCTTTACTCTATCTATTCCTTGATTTATCACACAGCAGCATAGACGTCATACCATATGTATCCAGAAGTCTACAAATACACTAAAACTTAGTGTAATAGCTATAACCAGCAGTTTTTTTTTTTTTTTTTTTGATTTTCAAATAAACCTAAGTTCTGTTCATGGAAACTGTGATGAAAAAGAAGGAAAAAAAAATTGTGCACTTAAAATCTCAGTTGTAATTCTAAGTACTTTATGCACATGCACATTTTTGTACAAAACCAACATACTGTCAGCATATAAAACAAACTTCCGAGAGAAAAATATTTATGAATTCTCTGAATACAGAAGCAAATGATCCAGAAACGCTGGCTGAGACATACCTTTTTATCTGCTAATTCATTAATAAATAGAATCCAGGTGGGGTTAATCAAAGTAAATTCATTTGCGCTGTTCATTTGGCTGAACTTGATTGCAGCAAAACTAAATAGCCATGAAATGTAAGTCAAACGCACATAAAGGTTTTTATGCATAAAACATTTCGACATCTTAGAAATCGTTTCTCCATGTTGATATTGATGTATCAATCTATCCGTATGGCAAAAATTATGTGGTAGAACCACACTTTCCACTTAAACACCTACGGATACGAATGCGATCACGTTTAAGAGTCAAAATTATGAGTCAAAATCAGAACATCCCTAGCAAACCTCAAGATTCGAGTACGTGTCGCCCAAAAAAACCCTTGCAAAATTGTGCTACTTTGGCAGTTTCATTTGAAATCGGAGATTAGGAAAGAAAAATGGCACTGTTTCCATGCGCGCTTATCTGCTTTAATCCAGTTCTGACTGTGCCATGTTCCCTACATCTACTCCACGGAGGTTTGCTATTCTGTCAGCTTTTCCATCCATCTGTTGCGAAGACCTCGCTATTGCCTCCACGATGCCATAGATTGGCTATTTAATGCTTACCTCCTCTGTCTTATGACACTGCAGACACAGGTTTCATCCCAAACATACATCCACACATACGCACACAAAGCCCTGAGGGAAGTGTGTGGCATCTGCCCCGGCCTCCCTGCCAAAACAAGGGCAAAGAAAAACCCTACTGCTCAGAGCGACAGCCTGCCAGTCGAGCACACTGAGGACCCTGGCAGGCATCACGGTTCAGCTGAGAGATGCTGATAATAACCACCCGGGTTCACCTTCAAAAATGCTATTTCTCCAGAAAAATGGCCTGGGCCCTAAAACAGCCCGGCGTGTGAGTGCAATATGCCTTGAGACCGAGCATTATCTTTTGCTGAAGGAGGCCTAACCTCATTACGCTGCACTCGCCGTATGAGATGTCTGAGGAGTTAATGGAGGTTATTAGATTCGACCCCTCGATTTGGGTCTCAGGCAGCCACTGTAATTATTTCGGTGGGACTGATGGATGACGAAAGTGGAGCTGAAGGTTTCGCTTGTCATTTTGGTCAGTCAGGTTTCATAAAGACGCCAAATGATGATTCACACGTGGGAACCGAAAATCATAATTCGCAGAGTGTCGAGGTGCAAGGTGTTCCCAATTTCAGGGCCAACGGAAAAAAACCCCAAGACAGAGCACATGCAAACTCTGCAATGTGTAAGGCAGTTCACCAGATTTTCAATTCTCCAACAATTCGTACAAAAACTTTAACAGAAGCTTTCTACACAGAAACTGTTTTGCAGAACCAGGTTGGTTTGCTTTGTAGAAGTTTTGTGGTCCAAACATGCAACAATGCAATATCAGGTAGGTGTGCTGATGGGAAAGCAGGCTTGAGTGGAAGATCTAGAAAATATAGGTCCACCTTTGAATTAAGGACATATGCAGTAGATTTCATTGCCATTTTATTGCATTCGACACTGTGTTGTGAAGAAGATCTCCAAGAAGGTCATGAGCTGGAGCTAGTTTCTTAAGACCATCACCTGACCAGCTTAAATAAGCTCAGAACCAGCTTAAACCAGCTCATGACCAACTACAGACCATCTTAAACAAGCTGCCATGCTTCAAAACACACCTAACCAGCATATGCAGTTTTTTCAACAGGGCAGTGCAAACTGATGTCATAAGTGAGCTAACTGCTACGTAATTTAGCATTAATAAGGGAAAGAGTTATACTTGTGCTGAAATATGATAAAAACGGCCAAAACTTGGTGTAAATTGGCAGTCTACAGCAGCTTTCGAACATACAATCATTTAAGTCAGTATTCAAGAGACCCTTTAAATTCTTGCAAAACCAGTCGAAGATTGAGTTCCTCTGCAGAACATCTGTTGGTCTTCTTTGATCTCTCGCTACATATTTTAATTGATTTAAGGTCACATTTGTTCATACCCTATATATACAATTTACAATTACAGCTTAGGACAATCATATTTTTGAGACCGTATTCTAGAGACTCTTTAAAACCTGCAAAACCAGTTGTACGTTTGGGTTGCTTAACAGAACTTTTGGTGGTCTTATTTGATCTCTTAAAGCCTTGGAGAGAAGCCCAGAAGATCTGTATGAAAGTTAGGCACAATGCAAAATGATGTTGCAACTTGACTAGACTCACATATTCATGTACCATCTATATTGGCAATTTGCAATGACTTTGGGCATACAATCATATTTTTGAGACAATATTCAAGTGACCCTTTAAAACCATGCAAAACCGGTTGCAAGTTTGGGTTGTTTTGCAGAACATATAGTTGTACCCTGTTTACAATGGCTTCAAACATATTTTTAAAGGTCCCGATTTTCGTGCTTTTTTAAAGCTTTGATGGTGTTTACAGTGTCCAATATAACATGTGTTCATGTTTCGCGTGTAAAAAAATCACATTATTTTTCACACAATTAACATATCTGTATACCGCTGTTTTCACTGTCATAAAAACGGGCTGATGACTTCCTTGTTCTATGAAGTCCCTCCTTCAGAAATACGTTACGAGTTCTGATTGGTCCAGCGGTTCCTGTGCTGTGATTCGACACCAGCTTAGCTCACGCTGCCCTCCTGGAAACGCGATTGGGCTAGTTTTGAGAAGCAAGTGGGCAGGATTTGTTTTGAAAACCTGGCAATCCTGATCTGAACCATAGACAGTAAAAGAACGCACGTGCTGGAGATGTACTTATAATCACAGGAGCGTTTTTACTTTGCACAGCCCTAACATCTAGTTAACAAAGCTAAACAGCATTGCCCTTTGTGTAATAAGTTACAGAATCTGTTAAACTCACCAACTTAAATAATAAAATATACTTACCGGTCCATAAACAACGCCTTCTCCAGACAAAGAGGGAACTGCTCCATCTTTCAAGAATAATCTTTGTGCAAATCCGGCATTAAACTGATTAAGATTGAGGAAGCTCGCTGTCCTCAGCAAAATGTGCTGCACATAGTTTTACATGTGGATTATAATTTCCGGGAACCGAGTTAAACATAAATTGTAACCATTAATCTGCAAGTACAACGTCACTGGGAAGCCCAAACAAAGATGATTGGACTCCGAGATGAAAATAACAGTGTTACGACGACATGGTGACAAACACAAACGCAACTCTTTCTCTTCTCCGTCGGAGCGCAACAAGACCACGCCCCCTGTTTGTGAATTCATGTGGGTGGAGGTTAGTCAAAAAACTGTTTCAGTGACATCATTACTGCAGGAACTAGAGGGATGTAGTCCAAACGGGTCGCTTTTTGTAGGCGAATTCTGTTAAATAAAATATCTCGCTTGGCATTGAACTTTGAGGTTTAGAATTTTACAGATATTATTTATACTCTAACAACAACATTACACACAAACTAAAGTTTAAAACATGGAATCACGAAGAATGGGACCTTTAAGATACTCTAAACCTTGCAAAACCCGTCGTTAGATTGGATTTATTTTGCTGAATTATTTATTTTGCTCTTGATGGCTCACTGAGAAGCTCTTTTCCAGAAAGGTTAGGCCTAATACAAAGAGATGTTGCAACTTGCCATATTACTAAAAGGATTTAACTGATGTCTGGTTACTGGTCTGAATATAATGGCGACTGCAACGACCTTTAACAAGCACATACAGTCTGATTTAAGAGGTTAATCAAGAGAATGTTGGGTTGCTCTGCAGAACTTTTGGTGGAGTCTTTCTGTCTTTGCCTTTCGGTGAAGCCTTGAAGATTTCCAAGAAGGTTAAATCTGTAACATTCATACAGTCAGAGGACAGGTACGGTTGAATGGGATAAACCCTAAAAAGCACTTACATCAATAATAGAAAGGTGTTCACGGGCTTATTTATGTCACACTGAGCTGTGCTTGAGTGAAATGAGTGCACGAAGGTGTCACATTCCAGTTCTCAGTCTTTAAGCACCTCAAAGCTGACCTACTTGAGGCAAAGCTTCAGGCTGACTTTTTGACTTACTGTATTAAATTGGAGTTTTATTAATGATTGTATCATCTAAAAACTAAGCTCTGGGTTGACCATGCACACTCAAATTTGCAATTACACTTTAAGCTGCAAACTGTTGTCTCAAAGGGGCCATAGTAAACCTGGGAACATGGCATGTGCTCTGCAGAGAGGATTCAGAGTAGATCCAGGTCAGCTGCGAGGTCTCAGCTGTAGTAATAGGCTTCACCTGTCATCGGCATGAGGCCCTCCTGCCTAGCACATGCACGCCCCTCACCCACCAGCCCCAGTAGATATCAACTTAACCAGCCCACTCATGCGTATCCTGCTTCTAAAAACAGTCAGTCAGTCAGCTTCTGTTACACCCCTCTATTTCTCGCTCTCTCGCTCTCCCCCCTCTTTCCTGCTATCGTTTGAGTCGCATCTCCCAATCAGCTGTATATATCGCACATCTGAAGCCCTGGAGGTGTAAATTAAAGAGAGAAATGCATCCTGGGTGGCTGCATTAAAAAAAAATGTCTTCAGTGAACTGAGTGAATGTTTTAAGAGTGTATTCTCCCATGAAACAATGTATCTGGTGAATGTAATGCATGCAAACATTTCAACTTACAGTTTTACATTGTAAATTTGATACAATTCCATTTTAAGAGATAACAATTTCATTTTCAAATTTCTATTATTTTCTTAAGAGTGTACTTTCCCAGTGGACAAAGTCTCTGACAGACCTAATGCATGCAAACCTTTTAAAATCAGATTTTCTTTTTTTCATTTGATAAAATTTTATTTTAAGAGTTAAAAAAAAATAATTTTAATTCAAACAGTTTGAGTGCACCAATAGAGGATGTCTCTGATGGCTGTAAAGCATTGCAACTTTCAAAACTGGAATATATATTTAAATTCCAAAACTGAAAGTGTAATTTTCAAATTTAAATTTTTAAAACGGAAATTCACATTTAAAATTAAAATTCCAATTTTGAATGTAAAGGTATGTAATTTCTGCTCTACTATTGCAAAAGTAATGATTGTTTTCAAACAGGTTTCTCAAACCTCCTGTTATTGGTCTTCAAACAAAAAGCCACACCCCAAACTCATGCCATTGGTTGAGCCATTGTTGCTATGCTGTTTTGAAAACACCTTTGTTTTTAAATTTTTCAGCAGAATCCACCTACAAATGGCTAACTTAGTTGTCTCTACTTATTAAGCTTGGATAGAGTTTTACATATAAAAAAAATACACTCTTCAGCTTTAAATTTTACATTCCACATTTCAGATCCTTTAATTCCATGTCATTGCTTTTTGCATACATATTTGTACCTAATAGGATATATACACAGAGTATTTAGGTTTAGCTATGCACTCACATGTTCCTGTGCATCTGAATTAAACCTCATTTCGCTAGTGTCAGTGTGCACATTTAGCCACTTCAAGCTTTACTCTCATAATTGATCTGTCAAAATTCTTTGTCTTACATTTCCGAAGTCTCCGCTTCAGTGCTTTGAACTTTTGTGGATATTTAGGCAACACAGAACAAGAAAAAAATGCTAACGACAAAAATCCACGTGAGGCTGTCTGACCAAGTTTAATCGCGCTCCCCCAGAGCTGAATGTGATAGAAAAGCAGCTCAGTTGACTCAAAAAGCTGAGAGTAACTTTGGGAGTGTAAGGATAAAGGGATACATCACCCTGCAGTCATTCCCATTTTTGCACCGAAACAGCTATGCTGCTGCATTTCCAGTCTGTACACTGCTCAATAATTCAACTGTTTGTACATGTGAAGTGATGGGGGTCTCATTCTGGGGCCCTAAACTAATGTATAATTAAATGGCAAGCCACATGAAAGTGCATATGAAATCAAGTCAGGATCTCCTTATAGATTCAGCCTGCCAGAGCCATAATGGCACCACCTGGAATGTTTAGAGTGTTTAGAGAGCTTGATTTATTTTATCTAAATTCTTTCAGTTTTGCAAGTAAAATTGTTTGAAGATGCTTACCAGGTCCTTTGATTCCTTTTATTCTTGAAGTTTGTTTACTGCGTTGACGTATTTCCTATTTAAACTTGCAAGAGGTGAGACATATCAAGAGTTGTCTTTTTTGCTAGCATTAGCAAATAGCAAATAGGCTTTGTCTCATTTCGAAAGCTGCATCCTTCAGAGGTCGTGTTTTTCAGCCGTGTGCACCATCAATTCAGAAAAGTAACATTACATGCTAGAGAAATTAATAGTACATTTTATAATTGTTAATTTTTGTAAACAACACAACTCCTATGATGTATGCGACCAAAAAATGCAACTACCAGATGGCGCAGCCTTTGAAATGAATACTACACTTACCATTCCTACCATATATACAAAAATGTGGTAGTGTGCTATTTGCTAACGTAAGTGAGCAGTGGGCGATATAGAGTGTATTAGTGCACACTTTTTAAGCGTTCTTAGTTCTGAAAGTAATTTTTCCCATACAGAATTTTTACGTCTTCGTCAAAGAGATATAAGTCATGAACCAAATCAGCCAGCTAAGAGGTGAATCACATTACAAACTTTGATCTGAAGCAAAAAAGTATTTGAAAACCTTGATAACACTTTATTGAAGGAAAAACTACAATCCCATGAAGCATTGTGAATGCCAATCAAATGAAAAACAACAAGGAGTTTGAGAGCAGAGAGAGATTGACTTAATTTGAAGTGCTTCATGGGAGTGGGTGGAGCTAAAGTTATTTTGGCATAATTTGCTTGTTTCTGATTAGTGAAGATTTATTTGCAGAATTATGGGTAATGTAGTTTTCATCAGGAATATCACCAATTTTTTTATTTTTTTTTTAAAGTTATGTAGATTGATGACTGATTAACCTTGTAGCTCACAATTGGCCTGTCTTTAGTGTTTTATGTTCTTGTTAAAAATTAGTTTGCATTATGAGAAAATTAATTGGATTATTACTCCTAGAGCACAATGTTGCACTCTATTGGGGGCGGCACATTTTAAATCTAGAGAGCATTTGATTGGACAAGAGATTTATACACGCCCCTGAGTGCTATCTGAGTCATTCAAATTTTTCGGATTATTTCCCCATCTTTTTTGTCAACTTTTAGAAGTACATTAGCATGTTAACAGTCCCAAAGCTAACAGAAGTGCACTAACAGCCACAAATGACTAATTTAGATTTAGACTCTAAGCATTCAGAAGGTTATGCATCTTTTGGAGAGGCACTGAATGAAACGAAATCCTTCTGTCACAATAACCTACATTTCCAAAATACATCTCTCTTTGGTTTCAAATCCAGCCCGGGATGTTTCCTCTGTTTTAGATGTACGGAAAAAGCATGACAGATGCAGGTTAGCTAGCGCTGCTCAGATCTTTGCATCTGTCCTACACCGAGCTCTAATATCTCCACCTTGCAGGCAGCAACAGGGGCGGCTTAGAGCTGTGTGCTCTTCTCTGAGCTGACTGTGAAGTTAAGACTGTAGTGTCAGTCCTTCTTTTCTGTCTTTCCCCCTCCCCTAAGAACGAGTGTGTGGAGTTGGTAAGTGAACGCATTATGCCGGGAGCTGGGAGAGCTAGATAAGAACCTCAAAGCTGATCTATACATCCGAGAGTGAGCAGGCAATCCAGAGAATAGGAACTTGACGAATCCTATGGATTTCACAACACGGATTTTCAAGAGGAGTGTGTAACGAGCTACTGAGCAGTCCTATTAGCATAATGTTAATGGTGAAAGTGGAGGAGTAGATAAATAGCAGAGCATTACTCTGGTTAAATCTCTTTTCAGAAGGAGCCAGATGCCTCTTTCGCATCAGATGGTTGTAAAAGTAATGGCTCATTTCACATATTCATTCCCCAAAAATTGAATCGACTTGCATTCCGACTGCAAAAACACTTAATTTCAGTCAATCGGTAATAAACAGCATGAGTTTTAATTGATTCCACCACAAGCTGAGAGCCGTTCAAAATAGTGCTCATACAGATAGTCTACGTCTCAACAATTGTTTTGCAATTACTTCCCATGTATGAAGCGCTGTGTGACTCACATCCATGTTGTCATTTTCTTTTGCCATTTTGCATCTCGTGCCCCCCTCTGTGCAAACAAAAAGTTCTGGTGTGAAACGATGACAGTCTAAGAAATATGAGGAAACAATCATAGTTGTAATTTCCTGTCATGATGTCATCATGTTTATAAACACTGTACTTTTAGTCACACACACACACACACACACACACACACACACACACACACACACACACACACACACACACACACACACACACACACACACACTGTTGATGCCTGCAATAAACTGTTAATGAAAAACATATACGTTCATAATATATATATTGGCATAATTTGATTGTTTCTGATTAGTGAAGATTTCTTTGCAGAATTATGGGTAATGTAGTTTTCACCAGGAATATCACTATTTCTTGCATTTTTATATATATATATATATATATATATATATATATATATATATATATATATATATATATATATATATATATATATATATATATTGTGTGTGTGTGTCTGTGTGTGTGTATTGAAATATTATATTCAAATTATTAAATATAAAGTTTGATTGGTGGTTTAGTTTGTCAGTCAGACAACCCTTCCATATCTGAAAAGAAATATATTAAATATTAAAATGTTAATATAATTATATTTGATATTATGTTTATTAATAAATTAACTGTAAATTATATAATTTATTATTATTATATTAATATAATTCTATATAATGTGTTATTAATACTTTTTTTACTAAATATAATTTAATTATCAGTCAGAAATCTCTTTCATATCTGAACCCCTTTTTTGAAAATTTCTTATATTTATAAGTATATGTATATTTTATTTATTTATTTATTTATTTATTTATTTATTTATTTATTTATTTTTAAGCTACATAGGCACCAAAATGTATTGCCAAAACCTACAAATGTGTAAACTTTTCTTGCCGATCAATGGAATAAATTGCGTTGCCAATCAATGGAATAAATGTAATATTGAGCAAATAAACACCTGCAGCTAAAGCGGTTTGGTGAAGCATTATTCGATCTGACAGTGTTTAACGAATTCAGAAAAATGAATAAAGATGTCGATTTTGGACAGAATACAAGTAAATGCGCTTTTAATGACCTGACCATCAAAGACTCTCGTTCATGAATTTTCATTGCGTCTCCACCAAAAGGTGAATAAATTAAGTGGCTGATCAAAAATAAAAACAAAAAGAGCCCAGCTTCCCTCATACTGTATAATTAATCACCCAGTACAAATAATTTAATGATGGAACTCATTTGCTTCAGATCCACTTTAATATTGAAGAAAGATCACAAATCTCAACCCTAAGCATCTGAACGACAGGCTCCCGTGACAGGACATGACAGCGTACCCTGGATACAGTCAGTGCTGGTTTTGGGGTTTGGGTTAGGGAGGGATCGAGGTACGCACACACACATACACACACACAAACACACACAAACACACACACACACACACACACACACATTCCTTGAAGAATGGAAGCACTGTGTCACGGCCTCCGGTTTGCTAACCAGGGCTGGGTCTTTGACAGGGAAGGGCTCTGGGCGCCTGCATTTAAAATATATGAAAGTAAACAGGAGGGCAAAAATAGAATCTGTGGTCTTTAGGAAACACCACAGAAAGAAAGTAGAGAAAGAGAGGAGGCAATAAAGGGAAGTTGAGAAATTCAAAGTAATGTGGTATTTCAGTCTCATGCGTCCTGAAGAAATTGAAATCACATGTGCTGCAGAAAGTTGAATACAGTACTCAGTGTCAAGCATGATGCTTAATGTTTATATGTACATGTTAAGTGATGTTTAAGTGAATCTGACAATGATTGTATGTATAAAACATGTTACTCAGGTTCTAAATGCTTTTTTTTAAATATAGCATTCCAGTCATTCCAGTCTTATTTTGTTTTTAATGCAGAAGCCAACTTTTTCCTGTAATAGTTCAAAACATAACACTTAGCTAACAGAGAACGTTACCAAAATGTTCTTGCAAGGTTCTCTCAAAGTTATGAACCTCACTGTTCCAGTAACATTAATAGAATTTCTAAACATTAACAGAATAGAAAATTATCTGGTCTTTAATAATGTTCTCAAAATGTTGGCAACAAAATACTTATTGTTCTAATAGTACAGCCGAAGCATGTAAACAATATGTGTTTGTTAACATGATATTATTATAAAACAAAAGGTTTTCTGTGTAAAAATATATTTGTTTAGTTTGCTGCCATGACAACATAAAGCCTAAAACTTAAAAAAACGACTGTGAAAGTGTCTTTAAAGGTCATGCAATGCACAAGTTGCAGCGTAAGCATTAATGCAATTGCTTTTGTAAAGAAGCTTCACATTTCTGTATTTAAATCCCTGACCCTATTGACTTCTATTGTAAGTGGCTTCTGTTGTTTGTTCATTTATAGCAGTCAACGATATGCCATAAATTATGCCAATTGAGCTTAACTTGTACTTAACATGGAGCATGTATTTATTTTAAGTAATCCTTATAATACTTATACAAACGTCTTGAGTATGAGAGAGAATTTAGATGCTGTTGAAAAATAGCAGTGTTTCATTCTTGCTTTGTGTACACTGTCAGACTAAGATGGTGAATCATTAATTACAGTAAAGTGGAACTTAGTCATCTTTCCAAACATGCTTACTCAGAAATGCATGATGAAGAAATGCGTGCTTTGCGTAGCAATGAAAGTATAGGCTAGTGGCTGTAAATCACTGAGATAACTGCAGGGCGTTCATGGGGAAACGCTTCGGGGCTTCTTTTTTCCCTATGAAACATAAACACAGTTCTCTTTAACGTTGGCGCTCGTTTCCAGTAGATGTTTAAGAAGACAGCCAGATGATTTTCAAGTCCTCATCACGGTTTGTCACCTGTCTGCTATTATTGGAACTCTACAAACTCCCAAACGCGTTCTAGCACATGAAGCGTAAGCCTACCTAGCAGAAACACTGGCAGCGATTTTTACCCAGCACGATGCTATCAGTCCTGGCAGCTGCATTGTGCTTACAGGCGCCATCCGAAACACGAAGGCTGGGGGGAGGCAGAGCACGCAGAGAGGATGTGGAAGTGGTTAAAACCGTTGAGGCCGTGGTTTAGAAGGTAGTGTCATGCGGCTACTGCTGGGAAACATTCGTTAACTGGGTGCAGAAGTCACTATTTCGTTCATAGCAAAACAGAGATGAAACAGAGAGGTACAGACCATTCTTTTCGCTGGCCGCTTGTGTGAAACACAGGACGTTCGGTTTGAAAAGTTCAAGTATGTGTCTTGCTTTACAAATTGTTGCCTGGAATGACACATCACACTCAGAAAGACACAGGCACAGACAAGCTCGATTCTCTAACAAATTAAACTGACGCTGTATACCAACAGCGTACTAAATGAAAACTAAATAAATATATTAATTATTTCAAAGGGCTCATTAAAAGGAGATGGTTATTTTCATGAAGTCATTCATTTTTATATTCTGTTCATTCTATGTGAGAGTTTTTAAATTATGACGTATTATTTTCAGGGTGGAATAAGGTCAGGAAGGTCAAGACCTCAGGTCAAAATTTTCAGAGGGGGATATTATAGGCATTTGATGTGGTTAAAGCTCTTAATAAGCCTAACTACATGTTATATGTCCTGCTTTATGTTTATCTGCTATTCATGTTATTATGAGAGTTTCAACCCTATTACCTCATTTTGAGACAGATATTTTAAATACGGTTTAAAACTGTGATTTTGTCATTTTGTAGCAATAAATCTTTAATAAAACATGCCATAACCGCCATAACATTTCATTAACATAAAAAAAATACATTTATTAAAAAACAACAACAACACAATGCCAGAACAGTAACAAGATTGCAAGTAACAGGGTTGCAGATTTAGCCTAAAAAGTAAGCCAGTTTGGCATTCAATGTTGGTTAAATGCTAAAATTATATTTCATGTAACTGAAAGAAAAAAGTTTTGCCAAAATGCCCACTTTAGGAGGAGGATACAGTCATTTCATGTGTTTAAAACTTAAGTAAATGTGTTGTTTTATTTATATATATATTTTTTGCTATTCATTTTACATGAGCTTCTGCAAACCGCTACCACAATTTGAAAAAAATATATTAAAACTCTGATTTGGTGGTTTTGTCGTTTTGTAACAATAAACAATACATTAACATAAATGTATTTATATATTTAAAATAGAACATGACAGAACAGTAACAGGGTTTTCCAAGTTAGCCTAAACTAAGTGAGTTTGGGATCCAATATTGCTCTGCAATAACTGATACAATTATAATTCCAATACATTAGAATTCCAAGATTAGAAAATTGTTTGTTTTATAAATTCTTATTACAATAATTTGATTAAAAGGGTTGAAAATGTTGAAATTATACCATTGTGCAAACTAAATCTTAGCTATGTTTTTGCAACCCTGTTACCACAATATGAGACATTTTAAATAAATTTGAAAACTGTGATGTAGTGATTTTGTAATTTTGTATTAATAAAAATTTAATGATCATCAGATTACAAACAAATTATGTTTATTTAAACAAATAGGTCAGAAAGTAAAAGGGGTGGAGAGAAACAGAGATGTGCATCTAAACAAATATATAAAGTATACAAGCTTGGGATCCATTGTTAGTGTGTACAAATTGGTACAAATGTAATTCCTATAAATGAAAGAAAAATAACTGTTAAATGATTACATTAAGAAGGGGTTACAAGCATCTAATGTTTTTAAAACGTACTACTTTTCAAGCTAGGCTAATTTTATGTTAGATAACAGTGTGATATCTATTAGTTTAAACAACATAAACATGATAATTGTGTCTCTAATTCTTTTAAAGAAATAATCAGACACCAAAGCATACCATCTTTTGTGGAAAGTACCAAAAAGAAGGAAGTGCACCGATAATAAATTGATTCATAAATTACACCAAAGATTACCATAAAGCATAAAGTACAGTAGGTGCAAGCTCTTGCAGTTTATTTAAAGATGATTTCACACCTCCACCTTCCTGGTTGCTTCAGGGTTAGTCATATCAAGGAAGGGAAGGTGCTAGCTTGTCTGAGGCGTTGGATAAGCTCATTTGAAGACCATCACAGGCTCACGAATAAAAGTAGGATGACTGCCGAAAGGAGACGATTAATACGAGAGCCATAAAAATACTTCTCTAAACCTGATCTCGACAGGGGGCTATCAGAGAACTCTTAATCCAAAGCTCAGATTGATCCACGACTCCCTCACAGGTTTCGATTTTGCGGGAAGCCATTCAAGTGAGAGGGATCATACCGTATAATTAGACCCACGTCCCTCCGTATTCAAAAGCACCTTAGGCCTCTCGTTTTAATCTTAAAATATTGAGGGTAATTGGCCTTTCTGATGTATGTTAATCCAGAAACACACTCCTTAATGTTGCAATGTCTGATTGATGGATAAAAATTCACCTCCTCAACATTTTCTTTCGTGCATATCTTTTTTGCATCCACAGTTCTTTGACGTTCCATTGCAGTCGATTTAAGAGGTCAAATGTGTCCATTCTGTAATAATGAATGTTTTTAAACAGGTAACCATTAAGTCCGTCCACCATTGGATGCAAATTGGGGCGTTATATAACTGATTTAATTTCATGCATGACAAAATTACCCAGACTGAAATTATTTCAGAAATAACCGACCATTAATCTGACAAAACCGAACCTGTCTTCTTGAATATGACTTTATTTACTGTGGAACCAGCATTATCTTTCTCTGGGGCAGAGGATGTCACATGAATTCAGGGAGGCTTGTTTGACTCATGTGTACAAACTTCCTCTCTTGCTCCTGGGGCTGAGCGATGCATCAGCGACCAGGCATGGCCTACATGCTCACTCAAGCACACTGCAGTGTGGCTCCAACCTTGCCTTCTCTGCAACTGTCCTCTTGTATATGTATTTTGCTTGTGAGGTGCACAACCTACGAATTTCTTGCATTTTGTAAAGTGATATGGTCAAAGCAGTTTCTTGCAGAATTTTTTCTGGAGTGTTTTTAAACGAAAACGGTATTTATAAATTAGTCACACTCTTGCTTTAGTCATAGTAAATTATGCAGAATATACTGTACACTCTATACAGACTTTGAGAGCCTAACAGCAAATGGCAACCACAGTTCTCAGTAAAACTAAATATTGTTTTGGCAATAGAAAACGTTTTTTCTAATAATAGATTTTTATTGATTTATAATTTTTTCTCTCCATAAAATTGGTATTATTTTATGTAAAAGTACATTATATAAATTAATAAATTAAATTAATAAAATGATTAATGAAACCAAACAATTAATGAAACTAAATAAACATTTTTATAGCATTATTATAAAATGTTGTTTATTAATAAAACTGAACAATTATAATAAAATATTATATATTTTTATTTAAATAAATAAACCAACCAACATTCTGAATGTCTTTTCATCATTCATTACAATGACTGGGATCCATTTGCAGCTTTATTAATACTCATGGTAGTAGAAGCAGTGGTCAATGCACAGGAAAGGCAGTAGAGCAGGGCAGACAAAATCATAAACAGTTACCAGGTGTAAGGTCGGGGCAGGCGGCAATCAAACAATGATAATCCAATATGAGGTAAACAGTCTGAGGGACAGGCAGAAAAAGATCAGTAATAAAGGCAGGCAGGGTAATAACAATAGGCAGTCCAAAAATACAAGAAACAAATGCTCAGAAATGTTCACCAAGGTAAAACAAGACTTTGCAAAGAGCCTGAGTGTGGGCCTGCTATAAATAGCTGAGTTAATGAGGTCCAGGTGTCAGAGGTGATCAGTGCCAGGTACGGGGCTTATGGGAAATGTAGTGCAGGGAGAATTATCAAAACTCTGCTGCTGGAGCCCTCTGATGGCCCGAAGAGGGAGTTATGGTTTCCCATGGGGTCTAGGGGCTGATCTTATCTGGATGGTCGGAGTGGAATTCCTCCACAAGACTGGGGTCCAGAATGTCACCCGCATTGACCCAAGACCTTTCCTTTGGACTGTAATACCTCCCAATCAACCAAATATTGGAGAATTCTTCCCAGGCACCTGGAGTCAAGCAGCTCTCTAACCTGATAGGCCTCCTCGCCTTCAACCAAGGTGGGCACCTCCTCTCCTAACTCACTGGGACTAACAGTAGGCTTCAGCAGGGATTAATGAAAAGTAGGAGACACACGGTAATGGTTAGGCAATGCCAATTCAAATGATACAGGAGTTATTTGTTTAATTATTTTAAATGGGCCCACATACCTGGGACTGAGCTTGTGACATGGCAGGCAGAGATAGAGGTCACGAGTGGACAGGCATACCCACTGGACAGGGGTGTATTCCGGGATGGCACCGCGAAGCTGGTCGGCCTGGTCCTTCTGTTGTCTGACTGCATGCTGAAGATGATGATGAGCTTGGTCCCATGTATCCTCGTCCCTCTGAATCCAATTGTTGACTGCTGGGACATTTGTCGGTTCTCCTGACCAGGGAAATAGAGGTGGTTTATATCCCAGAATCCATTGAAAAGGGGTTAGAGCAGTAGAGGGTTTGCAAAGGGAATTCCGAGCATACTCTGTCCACATCAGTTAACGACTCCAGTCTTGTTGGTACTGACTGCGGTAAGAACAGAGAAATCTGGTGAGTTCCTGCTTGAGTCGTTCGATTTGCCCATTGGATTCTGGATGGTAGCCAGTCAAGCTCACGTTTACCCCTAATGCCTTGAAGAATGCTGACCATAACCAAGAGGTGAATTGAGGACCCTGGTCAGAAACTAAATCCTCAGGTAAACCACAGAAGCGGAAGACTAGTTCACACAGATTCTCAGCTGTTTCTAGTGCAGTGTGAAGCTTAGGTAGGGGAATGAGGTGACAGGCCTTGGAGAAATGGTCTAAAACAGTGAGGATGGTAGTATGGCCATTGGAGTGGGGCAGGACGGTGATGAAGTCCACGGCGATGTGTGACCAGGGGAATTGAGGTATGGGCAGAAGCTGAAGCAGCCCTACTGGTAGTTGAGTGTAGGATTTTGTGTTGCAGTTGTTGCACTGATGTTTTAGATTCGTGGTGTCCCTCCTAAGAGATGGCCACCAGAATCGGTTCTGGAGAATCTGAATGGTGGCGTTAAATTTTCGGTGATAACGTCCCATTGCCTGCCTTGGGTTGAGTCACTTGGCTGTCTTCAAGATGGTGCATGGGTGTTAAGCTCCCTTCAACAAGTGACGCCATTTCTCGATTGCCACCTTCATGGCCAAGAGCTCTCGATGTCCAAAATCATAATTCATCTCCGCAGCGTTTAATTTATGTGAGTCGAAGGCGCAGGGGTACATTTTAGCTGGAGGGCCCTGACGTTGAGACAGTACTGCTCCTATTCTGAACGTGGTCATAGCAGTGGTCAATGCACAGATAAGGCGGTAGAGCAGTGCAGACAGAATCATAAACAGTTACCAGGCATAAGGTCGGGGCAGGCGGCAATCAAACAACAACTATAATATACTATGAGGTAAACAGCCCAAACGGCAGGCAGCAAAAGATAATAACAATAAAAGGTAATAACAATAGGCAGTCAAAAAAAAATGTTTAGAAATGTTCACCAAAACAAGATTTCGCGAAGAGCATGAGCATAGGCCTGCTATAAATAGCTGAGTTAATGAGGTTCAGGTGTCAGAGGTGATCAGTGCCAGGTACAGGGCTTATGGGAAATGTAGTGCAGGGAGAATTATCAAAACTCTGGTGATGGAGCCAGAGTTGGAGTTACGGAAATTCTCTCTGTGACGGTGACTCTGTCTAAAGCAATGTTAATTGCTTGTTAATGTTAATTGCAATGGTTTTCTCTGCACTTCCGCATTCATCACTTCTCACCAGAGCTTGCGCTAAGTCATCTGCTGGAATGCCACTCTTTCGTGAACGTGTATATGACAGTTAGAGGAAGCTAAAGATTACCGTTTATAAAGTTTTAAATCTAGATATTTTTGTTGCACAAACACATAGATTCGCTTAAAAAGGCCTTTATTAAACCCTGGAAATATGTGGAGCACTTTTTAATGATGGATGGATGCACTTTTTTGGGCTTTAAAATCTCAACCCCCTTTCACTGCCATTATAAACCTTGGAAGAGCCAGGACATTTTGTAAATAAGTCTGATTACAAACCCTGTCTATTCATATGCATCGATCTTGAAACATGATTTTTGAATCGTGATCTATAGGACTCGTGGCCAGTAATGCTAACGTGAAGTTTTACTTTTCTGTAGTTTGTCAATGGCTCTCTGCATCTTACCAACGGAGTTACCAGAGCCATCTACAGCTGTATTTATTGCATGGAGCAGAAATGTAAGTGTCTAAATCATACGCACAGATCCATTGAATTATAAATGTTTTTAAACAATGCGGATGAACCGAATATACGAAGGAAACTGTTAAAATTAAACACAACATTAACAACGACCTTGAAATAAGAGCGCGAGATTGATCTGATAATCAGATGCATGAAAGTAGCGTTTGTTTCATTAGCAAACAGACATCTGGCGCGTTTTCTCTCAGAATGATTCGCTGATGGAGAGGAAAAGTTAAATAGAGATGAAGACGTTTTCACACTGAAAGAGAAGCGATCTCACTCTCATAGACGTGCCAGGCTATATCTGCAGCTACACTGAATAAAAGCAGAATGAACTGAAAAAAAAAAAAAACACAAACAATTTATGAATGATGCAGTGCTAATTGACATTTATCACAGTACAGAAACTATAAATTATATTTTCTACCTTATTCTGTGCAGAAAATGTAAATAATTGCTAATTAAATGTAGCCTAGTATATAAAACAATCATAAAATTGCCATTAGGAAGAAAATACCGATTACAAATGATTGATTATTGTCCAGCAGTGTATTTGATTCATTACAGCTAATTAAAAGGAATTAAAAAATAAGATATTTCCTTGTAAAAAAAAATAAATAATTATAATAATAATAATTATTATTATTATTATATAGGCTACATACATAAAATTATTGTATTTGACATTTCTGTCACTTCTGAAATTATGGCTACGCCCCTGGGTGTGACAAAATGTTAGCTTATACATAATACTCTTTAAGCTCTTTTTTAAAAACTTGGCTTACATAAATTTTTACGTATGCCATGTCGCATCATTAAACTAGCATTTAACAATGGACAAAAGGTTTTTTTCTAACCTATGGTTCTCTAACCATAAATGCTACTGTAATTTGCCCCCTGACTAAGCATTTAAAGAATTTAGTAGAAGCATTTAAATAATCCAGTGAATGCACTTAATGCAGAATCAAATCGTTATAATCGAATTGAATCAAATTTAATTGTGAATCGAATCGAATTGAATCGTTCTAAATTTGCAAAAAACGTTCTTGAATCGAATCGAAAACCTATGAATCGTAATCGAATCGAATCGCTGCCTTGCCAAAGATTCACAGCCCTAATAACCAGGTATTTGAGTGTAAACTATAGGCCCATAGTTATCTTTATAAATGTTTGCAAGGGAGCATATTGGCTGGTACAGAGTGTCTTGTACAGTATACAACAATGGTCGAAGGACTCGGAATGAATCATATTTGCTCTTTAAATAACATTGCCATAATTCTGTGTCTGGGAGGCATGACATAACACATCGAATCAACTCGCTGTTGTCCTTGCCTTGGGTAGGAGATCTTTCTATTCTAACCACAGGTCTGAGTGACAGCTTAGCCTGCGGCAGAGCTTCATTTTATACCTGACTCATGTATACTAGAAAACTACCTGGTTTAGCCACAGGCTCAGTAAGCTTAGCTTAACATACATCCACTGGCTTTGCTAGCATGTGTAGTTTTCTTCAAATGTGCTCTGTATTTGTGTTCTGATAAAACTTTAACAAACAAGTTAACAGTTCAAGACTCCCATTTAGTAACAATGGGTGAATATATTCATACTAGCATGTTAATCTTAGCCTACTACTTATGTTAAAGTATGTGTAATGTTTCACTACCTTCATTTTAATGGTTGACACAATCAAAAAACATAGAAAGCTGTCACAGGGGTGGTAACAAAGGGTACAAAAGCTAAAAAGTACATAATTTTACCTATTTACCCCCTAATGGTTTATGTTAGTATTTTAAAAGTGCATATGAGTAGCCTACCGTTTAGCTTTTGAACCTTATAAGTTACTGCACAGTGACTTTCTTCTGATAATTCCCTCTTGAATTATTTGATATTATGTTACAATGACCAAAATTGCACATTCGTACTGTTTCATATCATATGCTATTTATTTTAAATTAGTAAGAAGTATAATCTTAAACATGCAGAATTCTAGTATTTAACTCAAAGTTTTTTTTTTTCTTTATTTGATTAATATTCATTGGTTGTGTTGTTCATTTAATTATTTAACTGTATTTAGTTTCATATCTCTCACTGTTTTCCTCCTAGTTTCTGTGAATCTGATTCTTGAAGAAAAACACAGAGGCTTACTGAAACTGAAAGTCTGTACCACAAAATAAACAAGACTTCTTGCACGAAAACTAGACCGACTGATTAAATCACATGCCCTGGTCATGACAAGCTTTAATGATATTTAGACAGTAATTACAGCTAACTAACCAGTTTATGGATCAAAAGTTGGGTGCTGTCAATTATTCTGATGGATTGCAAGAATAATTTCATTGTATTTGTTAATTAAAATGATCTGTAATGCAGTGAAATAATTGGGAATCCATGCCTGCAACAGAGTAGTTCACTTATTAAAATGATTAATGCAGCTGGATTAGATATTAAACCAAATATTTCTTGATTTTACACACTAAAGTTAAAAAGTACTTCCTTTAATCTAATCCAGACATTGTCTAAGTAAGACCACAGTAGCTTTACTCATTCTGTTCTCTCAGTACAAACTCAGACCAGTGGGCTGAGGAGGATATCAGCGCCATCTCCCACTTTACACCAACAATTCAATGCAGTGTAAAAGGTCCTATAGACAGTCAATGGCAGACTTATAATCAGAGCGATCGGATGATCCAACTATGGTTATACTCTGCCAGCTGCCAGAGTGTGAACAGAAATCTCTCTGTGCTGAAGCTGAATGTTTGGCTTCACCAGCAAAGCACATTGTGGCCCCCTGACAGTGTGATGAGTGTTCAGCATGTGCTAAATGTGACAGTATTTTTTCCTTATCTTTATAAGCTCAAGTAAATACAGACATAATGTATATATATATATATATATATATATATATATATATATATATATATATATATATATATATATATATATATATATAGACTGGAGCGAGGAGTGGATTTTTTAAAAGTCAGCTCATCAAGGTTTTCAATTGCTCAACCACCGCTCCATCAAGAGTACAATTCATGCCAATGCCCCGTAATATATATGCATATTTAGCAAGAATTCACATATTAAACATATGAAGCTATAGCCTGATGCAGATATAGCTCTGAAATCAGAAGGTAATAATGACTGCAATAACGAGTGGGATGTTACAGGCTAGTTCTCAAGAGCCATGTTTCCACTGTCGTGCCAGTGCGAGGGCTAAAAACGGGCCGGGTGGTAGCACCGAGGCCAGAATAGCGCAGAGTTTCCACTGTCAGGCTTGAAGCTCCGCTGCGTCACTAAAACACGCCCTTTATACGCCCCTCAGGAACAACGTCACGCAACCTCATAATTTCACCAACAAATAGAAGTTATCAAATAAGTCACTGGAACTAGCGCGATCACAAAACGAACATGATAAAAGCAGTCGTTTGTTTGCATGCTTTGTTAAATATTTAAATTCAAAAACATTGATGTTTTACTATAGAATAAGTGATACATTGATCATTATGAATTAATTTATCAGGACTCAAAAATAGTCACACAGAAATAAATGTATTTCTATTTTATTTATTTATTTTGAACTCTTAAGCATTATGAAAATAGCCTGCTTATTCAGTCGAGTCTGTTTCTGTATATTTGTAGCCACAGCCTATATGTCACATTTAGAATGAATGTGAATTTATAAAAATCTATTTTTATAAAAGCTCAGAACAAAAAAAAATATTATATTTTTATGATAGGCTACGTGTGTCACGGTTCATGAATTCACTGGCTTCTTCGTGTCCCGTGTATTTGTTGTTCTGTGTGTTAGTGGGTTTGACCGCTCGTTATTACTGATCAGCACTCCAGCAGATCTCATTCACCGCACCAGCTGCTGCCAATTCACTCACCTCAAAAACTCATCGCACTCTCCTCTCTTTGTCAGATCGTTGTTTTGGTGTTCACAGTGTTTGTCGTGTGCTGTTCCAGTCCTGTTCCGGTTCCTAGTTCCTGTTCGCTGTTCCTGTGATTCTCGTCGTCTCGTCTGGATGTTCACCGTCACCTGTCTTCACCAGCACGCTGACCATCTAGTCCCTGCACCACCAGCCCACCCGAACTCCAGTATCGCTCATTGACCTTTTCTACTCCTTAATAAAAGAGTTCACTTGCAATTTGCTTCCGCCTCTTGTATCATGACAGAACGATCTGACCAAACGATGGAAGCAGCAAGCGGATCTTCTTCCCCTCTGGAGGAATTTATCAGAGCAAGCATTTCATGGATGGATACCCAGGAGAGGAACATGACGGGTCGGGTCATTCAAGCTCTTGTGGTGCAGGTGTCCGAGCTCACCCAGCAATTGCAACATCTACGGGCTTCCACTGCGCCACCCACAACGGCCGCCCCTCCCGAACCATCACAGAGCACTTCCCAGTCAGAGCCCCGCCTACCGGTCCCCGAGTTATACAACGGTGAGCCTAACTATTGCAGAACATTCCTAACACGCTGTTCGATGCATTTCTCGTTGCAGCCCAGGACCTTTGCCACTGAACGAAGCAAAGTGGCATTCGTACTTACACTACTGACTGGGAAGGCAGCGCTATGGGGGACGGCGGTGTGGGAGAACCAAGATCCATGCTGTGCCTCGTTCCAGACACTCGCCGCTGAAATGAAGAGGGTGTTTGACCGCGTGGTCGTGGGAAGAGAAGCGGCACGAGTCCTTGCAGACCTCAAACAGGGTGGAAGATCAGTATCGGATTACGCGATCGAGTTCCGGACTCTGGCGGCTGAGTGTCAGTGGAACGAGGAGGCTCAGTGGGACATGTTCCTGCATGGATTGGCTGACCGCGTCCTGAGAGAAATCTATGCTTTGGACTTACCTACCACACTTAATGGGTTGATTGAACTGGCACTTCGTGTGTATTCCCGACTCTCTCGAGTCAAACGGCTTGGATTATCCACTAAATTCTCTGGAGCATCTGAGAGCACGCAATCCAGCGGCGGAGACGCGGTCAGCCCCGTCTACGATCACGAGCCCATGCAGGTCGGGCGAGCTTGGCTTTCCCGGGAGGAGAAGGAGAGGTGGAGATCCCAGGGCCTTTGCCTTTACTGCGGCACGGCAGGTCATTTCGCTTTCAGCTGTCCGGTAAAAGGGCAAGCCCGGCAGTAAATCTGAGGCTACTGTCGGGTGGGATCTCCGCTGAGAAGACGTCATCAACATCTACGCTCCTCCCGGTAAGACTAAGATGGTCAGCCAACATGCACAGCTGTCAAGCACTCTTGGATTTCGGGGCAGAAGGTAACTTTATGGACTATACATTTGCACTCAAAATTCATATTCCCCTGTTACCTCTCACCCGCACCATTTCTGTTCACGCCCTTAACGGCCAAGCCCTACCTGACATTTCATTCACCACTGGACCCGTTTCACTCATCGTATCTGGCAACCACACTGAGAAAACCTCCTTCTACATTCTGGATTCCCCCCTCGCACCCATCGTTTTAGGACACCCTTGGCTCATCAGACACAACCCTAAAATTGACTGGCAGCAGAGATCAGTGTTGGAGTGGAGTAGTAAATGTCCTGTCTCGTGTCTGCCTGTTCTTCTGTTTCTGTGTTTCAGGAGAAAGCAGTGGATTTGTCAAACATGCCCACGGAGTATCAGGACCTGAGGGAAGTGTTCAGTAAGTCTCGAGCTGCTTCTCTTCCTCCACATCATCCCTATGACTGTGCCATAGAGTTACTGCCAGGTACGTCTCCGCCTAAAGGCAAGTTATATTCACTTTCTGCTCCAGAAAGAGAGGCTATGGAGAAATTTATTTCTGATTCTCTAGCAGCAGGGTTCATTCGCCCTTCCTCTTCTCCGGCGGGGGTGGGGGCGGGGTTCTTTTTTGTGGGGAAGAAGGACGGATCTCTGCGACCTTGTATTGACTACCGGAACAGCATCACGGTAAAGAATACTTATCCTTTGCCGCTGATGACTTCAGCCTTCGAGAGGTTGCAGAGAGCGTCGATCTTCACTAAATTGGACTTACGTAATGCTTATCATTTGGTCCGCATCAGGAAGGGAGATGAATGGAAGACTGCTTTTAACACCCCCAGGGGGCACTTTGAATACTCGGTCATGCCCTTCGGCTTATGCAACTCCCCAGCAGTCTTCCAGGCACTTGTCAATGACGTGCTGCAAGATATGGTCGATCAGTTCATATATGTCTACCTGCATGATATATTGATTTTTTCTTCTTCTCTCCAGGAACATGTGCAGCACGTTCGACGAGTGCTTCAGAGGCTGCTAGAGAATGGGCTTTTTGTCAAGGCGGAGAAATGTGCATTTCATGCACAGTCTGTCCCTTTTTTAGGGTACATCGTGTCATCTGAGGGAATGCGTATGGATGCTGAGAAGGTTAAGGCTGTGGTGGATTGGCCAAGTCCAGATTCCCGTAAGGCCCTACAGAGGTTTCTGGGGTTCACCAATTTCTATCGGCGGTTTATTCGCAATATCAGCCAACTAGCCTTGCCTCTGACCGCCTTGACCTCCCACAGAACGACGTTCAGGTGGTCAGATGCAGCGGAGGCTGCGTTTGTCAAACTGAAGCGCCGTTTTGTTTCAGCTCCCATTTTAATTACCCCTGATCCGTCACGTCAGTTCGTGGTGGAGGTCGATGCGTCAGAGGTAGGGGTAGGTGCAGTGCTATCCCAACGTTCTCCCGCATATAGCAGGATGCATCCCTGTGTGTAATTATCTCCACACTCTCATGGGAGGTCGAGTTGAAGGTCAAGATGGCCTTACAAGGGGTAACGCCCCCGGTCGAGTGCCCACCGAACCATTTATTTGTGCCAGAGGGATTACGGTCCAACGTTGTTCAGTGGGGGCATTGTTCCAATGTAGCTTGCCATCCAGGAGTCAGTCGCACTACATCTTTAGTCTAACAACGATTTTGGTGGCCACGTATGGCTCGTGACGTTCACAATTTTGTTTTGGCTTGCTCAGTTTGCGCCACTGGTAAGACTTCCAGTCAACCCCCAGATGGGCTCCTTCAACCGTGGTCCCACATCGCACTAGATTTTGTCACCTCCCTCCCACCCTCTCAGGGTAACACGGTAGTTTTGACCGTGGTGGACCGGTTCTCGAAGGCGGTCCATTTCATTCCCTTGCCCAAATTACCCTCAGCCAAGGAGACAGCGTTAATAGTTGTCAACCACGTCTTTCGGTTACATGGCCTCCCGACGGACGTGGTTTCCGACAGAGGACCCTAATTTGTGTCCAAATTTTGGCAAGAGTTTTGTAAAATATGTTACTAAATGAATACACGATTGTGATAGAGAATAAGAAGCTGTTGTCTGATTTCTCCAAGTGGTTGCATTTACCCAAATTTTTTGCATCGTTTTTAAATATTTCTGCCTTGTATGATGATTATAATCCACATCAGATCAAGTTATTTCAAACAATCTGCTGCTGACTTATTAAAAAAAGTTTTTAATTTAAATTTTTTATGCTGGTGTTATAGCGGTTAGCTTTCTGAAATGATCAGCAGTGCTGACGCTCTATATTTTTATTAAAGCTCCTGAACAAAAAAACATTATTATATTTTTATGACAGGCTAGGTGGTGCTAAACTCTCGAGATGAGGCTTATGACAGATAAAATATGTTACTAAATAAATACTCAATTGTCATAGAGAATAAGAAGCTGACGTCTGATTTCTCGTGATTGCATTTATCATGTTTACTATGGTAGCGTTAATGTTTAGCGTGCACAGTAGCCTATTTTACATCGCTTATAAATATTTCTGCCTTGTTTAGTGATTATAATCCACATCGGATCGAGTTATTTCAAACACTCCTGCTGACTAAGAGTGAGTTTTGAGCTCAACTTATTTTAAAAAGCCTTTAGTGCTGGAGTTATATAGCTGTTATCTTTTTCTGAAATGATTCGTGCTGACGCTCTCCAGACACGGAGAAACTCCGTCTATGTTCATAACCACTCCTCTAGCCCGAGCTGGCCCGCTTTGGCCCAAGGTTTTCGTCGGGCCAAAAAACCCTGGCCGATGGACACGAGGAAGCCCCGATGAGGCACGATCAAGCCCCGGAAATGACAGTGGAATAGGACAGTGGTATTTTCGGGTTAAAGTATGATTTAAACAGGTACAGCACATTCACATGCAATCGGTTTCGCAATAATGCATCCAAACAAATGTAATCTTGCAGTGCGTCTTCATCTGTATCTGATTTTGAATCAACAGAAATCTGTAAGAAATACATCGATCTGTAGTTAAAATAACTGATGAAAATGTACTTTTTTTTTTTTTTTGGAGCGTAGTGATTATTAAATGCTCAGAGGGGAAATTGTTGCTCACATACTTTGGTTGAGACAAGGCAGGATAGATCCATTGTTTCATGTTATTTACGCCAAATTCTGACCCTGCCATCTGAATGTCGCAGCAGAAATCGAGATTCATCAGACCAGGCAACGTTTTTATAATCTTCTATTGTCCAATTTTGGTGTGCCTGTGTGAATTGTAGCCTATGTTTCTTGTTCTTAAATGACAAGAGCGGCACCCAGTGTGGTCTTCTGTTGCTGTAGTCCATCTGCTTCAGGGTTTGAGGTGTTGTATGTTCAATGATGGTATTCTTCATACTCTGGTTGTAATGAGTGGTTATTTGAATAATGTTGTCTTTCTATCATCTCTAACCAGTCTTCCCATTCTCTTCTGACTTCTGACATCAACAAGGCATTCTCTGTAAACCCTAGAGATTGTTGTGTGGGAAAAAAACTGTATATCAGCAGTATTTGAAATACTCAGAACAGTCCGTCTGGCACCAACAACCATTCCACATTCAAAGTCACTTAAATCCTCTTTCTTCCCCATTCTGATGCTTGGTCAGTTGCTGCCATGTGATTGGCTGATTAGCAATTTGTGTTACAAAGCAATTGAACAGTTGTATCTAATAAATTGGCGGGTAAGTGTGTGTGTGTGTGTGTGTGTGTATATTATATACTATATCCAACTAAAACCTCAGATTCAGGGTTTTATGAGCTTATATATGGTGGCATCCTGGAAAGCTGAACACTCACTGTTCCCAGCAGCCCTCAGATGTACTGCACATATCTGACTCTGGGTCACTGCCTCTCATGGCTGCATGCTTTCATGCACTTGCTCAGGGGCCAATGGACCCAGTCGTCCTGAAACTTACTTCCTGTTCTGTGTGCTCTCAGGCCTCTGGGCGTTCTCGTCTCATACCACCCATTATGGAAGGGCTTTGTCAGGAGGAGATATGCGTTTAGATTTATTTTTTAAATTAAAAAAATTAAGGCAGGAACATTTTTAAAAATGATATAGGATGGTATGTATAAATGTATTTAAAAAAAATAAAATGATAATATGATAATATAATTAAAAAATGAACAGTAACATAAGAGAACTCACAAAAGTTATCTAGTCTTTGAAAAAGTCCTCAAATTGTTAGCACAAAAGTTTTTTTTTTTTTCTGAAATGTTTTAGTTGGATGTTCATCTAATTACACACACTACTTTTGACAGAACGTTCACAGAACATTAAAAAGTAACATTCCAATAATGTTTGCAAAATGATAAAACAGAATGTTCCCGTAATCAATAACATTTGATTAACCAAAAAAAGAAGAAAAAAATAAAAATAAATTTAACAGAACAAATCAGGTATTCTGCACTAATGTTATGCTGATTATATAATCCACTGTGAGTCAATGCACAGTATGTTTTAATATGTATTAATAAATGTGCTCTTGTGTTCGGTATTCTGAAATAGATGAGTTGGATGTTCTTATAATGTTCTTTAAGCTTTTCTGCTTGTTTCTGAACATTCAGAGAACATTAAATTGTAATGCTTCCTTAATGTTTGCATAAAGTAATGAAACAGAACATTCCCTTAATGTTTTCTGTAATATTTGCATAACCATTTTTTTTTCTTTTTACTTTCAGAGAACATTTAGAAATAGCTTTTTAATAACTTAATGGGAACGTTAGCAAAACAGATCTTTGTTAGCTGGAAGGGAGGTGTAAAAGTCAGAGACAACACGGAAACTTAAGCATTAAAATAATATTCAAATTTGTATTATTTTTTATATATTCAAAGAAGTTTTATGATGAAATCAATGTCATAAACCTTGAAGATCCTGCACTATTTCGCTCTACTTAAATACTCCCTTTTTCCCTTATAATATATTGCGGATTTCATAATCCACAGTTAGTCAGTGTATAATATTTATATTTATTAATAAATGTACTCTAGGGTTAGGTCTGCAGTACACAAGGGTCCCCTATTAGACTTCAGCTGATGTTCTGTGTGATCTTCTATATATACCAGGTCAAATTATACATCTGCATTTTACATGTTTACCACAGAAAATGTATGGAATGTATTTATAGCCTTTATGGAAAAGCTTTTGGATTTGAACTCCGTTCCCCCACATGCTCGTAATTTTTTAATGCGAGAATAAATCCTTTTCACCCAGCAGGACTTTCAAAAAATTGCTTGCTCAAATGATCTTTACCGACACTAAAAGGGTCTCCAAATGGGCATTTGGGGGAACAGTAACGTCAGAAACAGCTTTTCTCTCATCCCACAGAACAAGAGTGGCATAGTCTGTTTCATTTTTTTGATTTTTTAGACTTCTTCTGTTTCTTTATGTGGTCTGAAGACAGGGTCACTGACAGCCATAATTATTCAAAGCCTTTGACAAAGAGCCATGTGTAAATTTTAATGAATAGTTATTTTGTCATCATCTACTCGTCTGCACATTGTTTGTCTATACAGCTAAAGTCAATAGGGTTCAAAACTAGGAGAACAAGAGTAAATTTTGACAATTGTGAAATGCCGCAAAAAAAAACGTAAAATGATGGTAAATCTGGCCACAACATTTTCAAGTTTAATCAGAAGTCAAAATAAACAAAGTACCTAGAAAAGTATTAACACACCTCTCCTCTACAAGTCACATGATTTGAGCAATCACTCACATCCATAACATTAATCTAGATAAGTTACGCCCCTAACATTTAGGGTTAAGGCCTGTTCACACCTAGAACAATAACTATAACGATAAATTAGTGTCCACGTCAACGGATGACACAACCAGTTTTTGTTTGAAAACTATGGGGTTGCATTTCAGTGGAAACAGTGTAAAACTGAGACTTTTTAAAAAGCTGAAAAAAAAAGTGAGATTGCTCCTTGTTAGCTGTAGCGATTTTTTACAAAACGATTTTTTACAACTGATGAACAATAAAATAAAATAAAAAACAATAAAAAGCCACGCCATTGTTTTAAAAAAACATACTTTTACGCTCTCAGAATGTTTCATGAATGCATTTTTCTATCACAGTTTGCTACTTTTCCATCATTTGTAAACATTTTAATGGCTATTGCTCTTGCGTCTCGCGTCTTTTGTAGCATCTCACACAAGAGCGCACTTGTGTGAGATTCTTTTTAAGAATCTCAACTTCAGCATGCAGCACGGCTTATCGATGTTCCAAAACAGCGGAACAATCAGAAGACCCTGGAGGCAGGGCTAGCGTTGCAAGCTTTTGTTTATGCTAGCAAGTTGGCATGGCACCTGTTTTATTTGACACAAAATTGTGTTTTAAGACACAAAGACACGTTCTGTGTGAACAACCCCTTAGTACGTTCTTAGAAAGCGTCCCAAGGATGTTATTTGTACTTGATGAACGTTCTAAGAAACTTTATTGTAACCTTTAAAAACTATTCTAATTATGACAAGAAAACGGAGCATTCCAATATTCTTAGAAATGTAAACATTCAAATAACACTATATATTGTAGGAAAAAATAAAGGTAACATTTTACAAACATTTCCATTCGCACAATTTTGTATAACTACTTGCGATATCGCTCCTATGAGTCGCTGGCGTTATAGTTTTAGTTGTATAAACTCTGCTATTCTTTCAATTTAAAAAGCATCATATCTTTTTCACTATAAATATCGATGTTGATGTGAACTGGCCTTTAGTGTGTAGAATCTCAAACCCTAAGCACAGAATGAGCATCACTTGACATGCTAAATCGCTAATACTTAATGTCATACAGTTATAGATCTTTAAAAAGGGGGTTTCAATTGCTCTTTCCGTGAGTAACCAAGCACCATGCCAGCTTCCCGTCCCAGCCTTCGGCACCAGGCTGGGCTCATCCCAGCATTGATTAAAGGTTTGCGCTGCCGCCCGAGGGGATCTTTGAATAGACAACTTCCTGTAGTTTAAGGCCAGTGATTAACCAGCCAACCCCTTATTCCCACCAGACCCTGTGCCTTTGTGAGCAGTATGCCTCGCCTCCTCTTACTTAGAACGCGGAGAGAAAGAGCGAGTGAGAGGGTTTGACAGCCAACTCAAACACACAAGGCCAATAATGGACCTTCTATTGTTAGCTGCTTCATTGTTGCCTAAAAGGGCTAATATTGCTTCGACCCGGTCGCTATAAAACTCCAGAGCAACAAGCCCTTTGCTACAGGGAGTTGTTCTATCATTATGATGCGCCTGAGGCCCCTCACCCATAATTAGAGGCTATTTTCATATAGAGACCTCTTTAGCATGACAATTGGTCAGCCATTGTCAGAACGTGGAAGGTACAGAGCCAGAAAGATGAATTGCAAACAGATTGATGGTTAACATTTTTATTAATTATGTTTTTTTTCAGCTGTTGAATACTATACACACACACACACACACACATATATATTAGTGCTGTCAACAATTAATCATGATAAAAGTTTTTGTTTGCATAATATATGTGTGTCCTGTGTATATTTATTTGTGACCCTGGAGTCTTAAGTCTCTGGGGTATATTTGTAGCAATAGTCAAAAAAAAAAAAAAAAAAAAACAAAAACAAACATTGTATGGGTGAAAATTATTGCTTTTTCGTTTATACCAAACATCATTACGATATTAAGTAAAGATCTTATGTAAATTTTGTAAATTTCGTTCAATAAATATATCAAAACATAATTTCTGATGAAAAATATGGACAACATTTGGACAACTTCAAAGGCAATTTTCTCAGTATTTAGATTTTTTTTTTCCACACTCAGATTCCAGATTTTCAAATAGTTGTATCTCGGCCAAATATCGTCCGATGCTAATAAACCATACATCAATGGAAAGCGTATTTATTCAGCTTTCAGATGTTGTATAAATCTACATTTTTTAAAATTTACTCATAAGACTGGTATTGTGGTTCAAGGTCACATTTATTATGTGTATATAAATACACACACATAAGAGTATACATGTTGAAAATAAGTTTTTGCATGTCTATATTTCAATTCATGAAAAAGAAATTGCTTCAAAACTATTGATTTGTGAATGCATTTTTTCACATTTATTTTCCATTAGCTATTAAATAAATAAACAAACAAACTGTTCAGTTACTATTTATGTCTTTTTATTTTTTTGTGAATGCAACAACAAAATAAAATAAAACAAGTCGTGAAAATGTTTTGGTGGGTGTTGAAAGTGAGGAGAATTTTTTTTGGAGAACTTAAGTTTGTTTTCTTGTTTACGGTTTTGTGTATGTGTGTAGGTGTTGAGATCTTCATTTAGAAACAGGTGTCTAAAAAAAAAAAAAAAAAAAAAAAAAATTTCCACTGCTCAGTTTTCATTTTAACCAGCATCATAAATACTGTAAGTGACGGAAAATTTTCTGATGTTTTTCACACTCCTCCACAAGCAACAAATGTTTCATATCTAGCTGCCGCTGTCAAATAAATAAATAAACCCATTGGAATAAATAACCAATGTAAATAAAGGAAATATAAAATTATATTTACTCATATATGTATGTGTGTGTATGTATTAATTTATTTGGGATTTAGTTAATTTGAGCAACATTTGGTTTTTTTTTTTAGCCAACATGTTTATTACATTCTTAATCTAAATTAAATGTAAAAGACTTGAGAGACACTGAGCCATTTTACTGTGTTATTCATCAAGACTTTTCCTCGTATAAGGCAAAATTGCTCTTCTCACATGTGTAAATAACTGTGGCCCCCTCGGGCTGAACAGTATTGATCTTCCTTTGCTTACTCACGGCCACCATTGGCCCCTGTGGTGAATGAAAATGACACAGAGACCTCAAGCCGCCACCTGCTCAACACCTCGCTTTGTCTCAGCCTGGTGACATCATCTGACCCTGGGAACATGGGGCCCCTTTTGTGTGACCTTCGATTTGACTGAGCACCTTTTCCTGTGGTTGGTGCCTTCAAGCGACAATAACTGGAGCAAAGTGTGTATCAGCGTATGAAGTCTTCAAACAGGTAAGACACATGTTTGAGTCACTGTAGAAAAACAAAAACAAACTGTAATATATTCAAATGGGATGGAGGGGGGGGGGGACTTTCAGAATGCAAATGTTTTTATATAAATATAATACATTTACAATTTATGTTAATTTATGCTATATACATTTTACAAATGTGTTAAAATTATTATATATTTACAATTTATGCAAATTTATGCTTAAAAAATATACAATGTGTTAATGTTTTATATATAAAATGATGCTTATTAAAAATTAATAATCACCTATTAATTTGTTTGCATTGAATATGTATATTATTCTACTTCTACACACACACACACACACACACACAAAACTGGAATTCTATATTTTATATATATATATATATATATATATATATATATATATATATATATATATATATATATATATATATTATATTTTTTATATTTTATTTCTATATTATTTTTATGAAATTTGTATATTTAATTATTTATTTTAAAATGCTCATTTATAATTAAGAATTACCTGACTAATTAATTAAAAAAAATAATTAAATAATTAACAAAATAATTTATGCCACAAAATGGTCTAATTTTTTATTTCTGATCATTTTTGTAAAGGCCGTCAAATATTGATCATATTATTTTGTCGAGAACAAAAAAGGACTAAAGTAGAACAAATACTTTTGTGCTTCAGCTTGGCTCACAGATGTGTGCGTGTGAGTTTGCGTGTGTTGTTTTTGGGAGTATGTCTGCGGGGCAGCTGCGTCTGAACTGCCCCCCTTCTTACAGGATGTGACATGGCTGTCGGAGTGTGTGCTCATCACTCATATGCTACACAGAACATGCTTAAAACACACACGCAGCCGGCTTTAATTATTACATAAAACGTTGAATACTGCCTGTATAAAAAAAAGCATGAGGACAATAAAAATATGAAAGGCCTCTTTAAAATCGCTGTAGATTTGCTTAAGCATAAACAACTCCGCTTTTATTTGAGTGAAAAACAACAGCAATGCTAATGCTAATTTTGGCACATAATTCGAACATCTGCTTCCAAACGGACCCCTGAACAAGTACACCACTTGGCTTGATCAAATTATGGGAGTAATTATATCCTAATATCCACAATTCCTTTGTTTGGTTCATGAAGGAGAAAGGAGCAGATAGCAGAGGTCCCTGATGCCAGAGCTCTCATTGTGCCCAGGGTTAAATATAACTGAGTGGAACCTCTAAAGCAAATCGGATCTGAAAGGCAGGCAAAGTCGAGAGTACGCAGCTGTCGGCAGAAACATGTATTTTTTAAAGGCTGCCCCTAATGATTCGAGACAGTTGGCAATTACGTAAGGCACACTTTTAAGGCCACTGCGGCGTGGCACAGCCGTCCCTGAAGCTCACTGGCATGTAATGTGTGTTTGAGGAAGCTGGCCTCTAACCAACATGAGAACGACAACATACACCCAGGGGGGAAAGAGAGGAAGAAAAGAGGGAACACAAGTGATAGACGAGCCGATGACGGTGACCGACAGAAGACTGTGAAATGCACATTTGCTTAAAGTGAAACACACACACAGAAACGCAAATGAACTCTGTATTTTAGGCTCCAAATAACTGACAATAAACCTAACCGATAGTATTACCAAAAGCAAATGTGATTTAGAAACACATTTGCTGACACAATCACACCATTTTAGATTACTTTTGCAAGTCTTTCAGCTTTTTTATTGTGAATTGTGTTTCATTGGACTCTTATCCGATATTCATCATTACATATGCAATGTTGTACCGGGTGCGCTACAGAGTAAGTTTACTACATAAAAAAAAGTTGTATATATGGAACTGTAAACATCAAAATGTGTTATTTTACAATTTATACACAGTTAAAAGTATTTTCAGGACATAATATAGTATTGTGCAAGGAACCACAGGGAAATACATTTTTATTAAATATTCAATATCGAATCTGCCTGGAAGTATATAGTTTGTGTCCAAAAGGAAACCTCCCTCGCATTTGAAGCATTTTCAAACTAAGTAACTTTCTGTTTGTTAACGTCATGAATCTGCATGACTCTAACCCGATCTCATGAAAGTGCGTACAAATTCGCCAAATAAAAATGAAAACTCAGGGTATAGACATGCAAAAATTGACTTTGGCCTTATGCAATGGGTAGGTTTAGGGTTGTAGGGTAGATGCATATCATATGTACACGAAACCGTATCATATTTACTCCAACACGTTTCGTATCATATGCACGCAAAAACTGCATATTATGTGCACGCCAAACAGATGCCTATTGCTCACATGGCCATTTGAATCCACTGCAAAGTCTGCATAGAGAATTCTTTTTGCGCAACAAATTCCTGATTGTGTAGATTCTCATTGAAATGCCTGGATTTGCCACAATAATCGAACAATGTTAAATGTGACCGCACATTACTAATAGTGAAATGTAATGCTGACTAGCATTACATTTAGCAGTTTAAAGCTGATATAAACTAAACTGTTACAAAAAACCTTTTTGATACATCTCACCTCCAGGAAATATGACTACACGGAAACAAAAACAGTTCTTGTAAGGTCATCTATGAGATTTAAAGCCTATATAGACTACCTAAAATGTCATAAACATATCTTCACCAGATATGACATCAGTGTTCTGACTCAACATATAAACTGAGAGACAATCAAGTGCCATCAAAAACACTCTTTTTCAATATTTTCTTATTAGATGTCAAAAATCATTCATTTTTAACTTCAAGGTAAATTAAGCTTATTGGAAAAATTTTGAAATAATTAAACGTCATATATTTGCAAGCTGTGCATTAGCAGTACTCCAATGCACAATCAACCATCCAGCCAGCAAACAAAAATAATGATATAACCGGATTTTTCTTATGACTCAAATGTACCGTAACAAGAATGATGATGATTTAATTAATAAGCTGTATCATAATGAGCAATCAAAGATGCAAAATCAGGTCAGGATCGGAAACTGTCAGATTAATGAGATTCGATACCTTGCATTTAATTGGGACCCAAGTATCTTTCCATTTCTTGCACAGGTGAACAGAATAACTAGATGCATTTTTGCAATAAAATAAATATCTTTTTTACATAAGATCTGCCCAGGCATAATTTTAAGCAGAAATCCTGCCCAGCTGAGCCTCCACCAGTAGAATAAAATCATTACAGCGCATTTAGACCAGCCATAGATTTCCCAATATTATTTCAAGACGACGCCATATTTCCTTATTTACTACTGTGATGTGCCAATGATATATCCCCAGCCATAAATAATAATCCATATTTGAAATGTTAATGAGCCCCGGGAAGAAAAGCCTTGGGCGATTCAGCCCCAACAATGGGAAAATATGGCATTCAGGCTCTACAATGGCTCAAATGTAGCCCTTATTTGCATTTCTGTTGACAAATTATTGCTAATATGGAAATATTTCTCCGGAAACAGCCGGCGCAGTTTGTCTCCCGCTCTACTTCAAATCATTTGTAAATTTCGAGTGGATTACCTCCTTTTGCCGTGGCATAAAAACCCCTCAGATATCACAAGTGGTGAAAGGGTTGTCAAACTGGTTTCTAATCTACGAGGGGGATTTAAATAAGTCTTGAATCACGTTTCAGCCTCTGCCTTACCCCTGCCGCAGCCCTCCCCCGCTCCGCTTTTCAAGACGATCGCTTCTTCTGGAGCTTTCGCTAAGTGAGATTAATTCCTGAATCATAAATAACTCGGAACAAGTCTCCGGAGAGCCCTGTAGCTATGGCACATCAGAGACACGTATGCTATACACGGGGTCACGTATTTTTACATCTAGTGTCAATTTGTAATGCTTTCTTTGTTTTAATAGACTGGGAAGCCGTTAATAATACTGACGTAACAAAACTGATGTTAGAAAGCTCAGTCGCACTCGGAGGGTCAGCAAAACTTCTTTAGTTGTTGGCTATTAAACGCATATTTCAAATCAAAGCTGTACCTGACAAGGCACAATCCACAATAATTATTGAGTTGTTGATAACAGCGAGTTGAGGTTGGAGGTTGAGCATCGTTCCTCTGGGGTTCCTCATGGTCCAAGAGACGCTTAGGAATCTTCTCATTACTGACCAGTTTTAGAAGTTTGCTAGAAGAAAGAGAGGGAGATAAATGCTGCTGTTAGATGTATTTTATATTTTTACTTACGCTGCTATTCTAAAGTAATGTACCATAGCTTCCAGAGAGCGCTACACGAGGAATTTAGCATTAAAATAAGATAAAACCACTCTGAAACACCTACTGGGCTATTTTACGTTGACAGCATGAATTTCTTATCACTAAGAAAATACATTTTTACAAATAGGTACATGTTTTACCAACTACGAAGTTCAGCACTTCCTGCTTTTAATATCTGAACAATTACTTCAACAGGACACAGCTGACCACTTAAGCCCCTTTCACATTGAGATTCTGGAAAATACACAGGTAATGTGTCCCAGCAATTTTTCCTGGATCGTTAGATTTTGGTTCATTCGCACCGCCAGTGATTTCCCAGAATCTGTGCATGCGTGCACACACAACCTGTAAAGGTCCCGTAATGACACGTGACATCAGGATGTGATGGGTAATGTACGAGTCGAAAACGTTAACGTTCACTGAAGCTGACATATTTGCATTCACACAGAAAGAAATCTGCCAGTTTTCCGGGACCAATCTTCAGTGTGAAATGTGGTTTAGAAAGACCTGTGAAGCTACTTATGCTCACATCAGATAGTGGGATGAACTCTGAAAGTGCTGTCCTTTTTATTTGGCAAAACGTGTATGTGTTGAAACAGCTTATTTAAAGTTTCATTTAATAGGTATTTAATAGCAGCTACAATTTTACCATTTTAAACTGTTTATAAAAATCCATCCACCTTTGCAGAATCACAACCTAGCATTAATGACCGCTGAGTCAACACTGCGAATAACCGGAAAACAACCAACTAAAATAAAAATTAAAATATTTGTTTTCCTGCTGTGATACTGTAATAGTATAAGCAGTTTTCTTTTGGCTGCCATTTCTGACCATAATTTCCACAAAATCTGATTAGAAATGCAAGTATGTAGACATCAGAACACATGAATTGAATTACAGAACCTCAGAAACACACGTTGCATCCAGAAGCATTAGCAGCAGAGTTGACCTAAACCTGCTTGACCTCTGCTGGACGACATGCTGTTTATTTGAATTAGTTTGATATTCTTTTTCAGCATCAGGGCCTGCTGCGTCTTGTGTTTACTCCTGAGAGAGGGCTCAAAATAAACAAGTATAAACTTGCTAATACTCATCCCTGCAGAATTATGAACGGTTAGTCACTGTGGTCTTAAAGGAATGGTACACCCAAAAATGAAAATTCTTTTTTTATTGCTCACCCTCATGTCGTTCTAAACACATATGACTTTGTTTCTGCAGTGCAATGCAAAAGGAGTTATTTTGTAAAGCTTCCTTACTTTTTTCTTTATACAATGAAGGTGAAAAGTGACTGGAAAGACCACAGAGGTCTATATATATATATATGATTTGAATGCTTTTGCAAAATTTCTAGATTCATATTATGGTTTGTCTGAAAAGGTGAAAACTTGCAGTAACGTTTGATGTCAATTTTGGCCAGCCCTATTGATTTTATTGTATGGAAAAGAGCAGCCAGGACATTCCACACAATAACTCTTTTTTGTGTGTGTGTTTATACACACACACACACACACACACACACACACACACAAATACTTTAGAACAACATTGAGAGTTTGCAAAAAAAATCATTTTTATCTGAACTATTCACTGAGATAATTTAAAAATGTTTGTAATTGAGTATGACTAGGAAAATTTTCTGTTCAATATGAAAAAGACATCACTATTACTTTGCCATTTTCTCATTTAGTGATCAAGCGCAGCCAGAATATATTAAAGGCAACTCATAGCTCTTCATTTTTAGAAGCTCCATCAACTATTTAAACACAGAAATAGCTGATATAGCTGGTTACGTTTTTGAAGGCTACTTGAATCTCGTACATATTAATACACTCCATGAGAATGAGCCAGGAGGCACTTCATGGCTATCACCACAGAGGCTTGTTCAAACGTTGCTTTGGATTTGTCAATGCCTGTGAATAATTATTTGTCCAAAAGACGAACTTAAATGTGGCTTTGAGTGCCAGATGTGGTAAACAGAGCTGAAGGCTCTGACAGGCTTGACAGCGACTTTGACGTTAATCTGACTGCTGTGTAACGGTCGCATCGCCGTGTTTGTATTCATGCATAATTGCCTAATTAGTTTTAATTTAATATAACTATAATTACTTGTCATTACATTCGTCCCCAGACCACTAATTTACTGTTTTATAAAGGCATTCACCCATAATTCTAGGTGAATGAGAGGAAGCAGGGAAAAGGTAGATTAAACATGGGTTTGTGCTCGGAGGGTGTTAAACAGCTGTGTTTACATTGACCAGTGCTGGGAGTATTAGGTAGCACTGCAGAGACCTGCCAACGTTTTTGACCAGTCGCTAATCATCTGCTCCCAGCATTTTATGTTTCACTTGAGTCCATTAATCAAACTCTCAATCTGTTTTTGTTTGAATTGTAATTCATTTGCTTTTCAAAGTCTATTGAATTAACCTTTTTAAATGCACAATGCTAACCACTGCTGCTTAACACATTCTTGACTGAACCTGCACGCATTTTCATTAATAAAGAATTGCAGGACATTGTTCAGACGATAGACTATAAAAGCTTTTTCTGCCCTTGGATAATAATAATAATAATAATATCAACAACAGAAAAAAAGGAAAAATGCTAAATTGTGACTTTTAATCTCATAATTTGGATTTCTGAGAAGATATGTGAGGTATAAACACAGTTCTCAGACGAAATGTCTGAATTGTGAGACAAACTCGCAATTGCAAGAACAAAAGTCAGAACTGAAATAATAAGTCACAATTACCTTAAGATTTTTGTTCCGTGGTGAAAAAACAAAACAAAACAAAAAGCAACAGTTGCAAGATGTAAACTCAGAATTTTGAGAAAAAGATCGGACTTGCGATATATGAACTCTTTTACAGTAGTGCGTTTTCATTTTAAGATGGCATTTTAGAACAAAAATGATCCGCATTTATACTGGCATTTCAGCTGCGTTTCAGAATGATACATAATTGAAAACGCATGTCACATGACCATTCATGGACACTGGGCATGTGCGTAAAAGTTTAAATAAGAAGTCGGTAGCTATTCACTGGAAGGTTCAACAATGAGCATGATGGCAAGGAAAAGCAAGAACTTCTTAATGTGGACAGATAATGAGGTGGAATTGTTACTCAAAGTAACTAATGATTATAAGGCAGACGAAAATGTCGATTGGGAGTCAAAACAAATACAGCAACATACTCGACAGAGACATGATACGGTTACACAGAGATCACGTGGTCAGCCACGCCATCATTTTCGAAAGTCTCTGTTGTAGTCCTTTTAAACTGAAACGCAACCCCAGAGTTTTCAAACTAAAAAGCAGAGTTTTAGATAAAGTCTCAGTTTTTGAACGTGGAAAATGCTGGAGTAGTGTAAACCATAGGGGTAACAGAAGCAAAAGTTATGCATTTTAAAACTAAAATGCACTAGTGATAATGTAAATGCTCTCAGAATTCTGAAAACAAAACATCAGAATTTCGAGATTTTTGACATTTCGAAATTTGGAATAGCGAGAATCGGAATTCTGACTTCACAATTCTGACTTTTTTTTTACACGCATTTATGAAAAAAGTCAGAATTATAGGGAAAAAAGGGACAAAAATGTATTTAGAAGCCTTGAAAAACACTTATTTAAGTAAAATAAGAAATCTCTGATTTCTATTTATAAAAGCCTAGCTGTCATATCCTCAATTTGGTCAAGGGGTTGCAAATTACATGAGAGCAGGTCATTTCATTTGTGAATTGAAATAATATTAATGACTGTAATTATGATCACAATCACAACAGTGCGTGTGTGCCGACCTGCATACCGTCATCTCAAAATGTTTTTCAAAATCAGCATCAGTTTCCCAATTTATGAACCGCTCTACTGACTTAATGCAATGGCCTTTTTCATTATGTTAAAAAAGTACTTCATTGAGTTGAATTGCAGGCGCTGAGCACAAGAGTCATTTCATGTAATTTATTGGATGTTTCCCAGCACACACATTATTGGCTCTTTATTCAAAATACAATGCATCCAGGTAAATGGAACAAAACTCTTACTGTGAGCCATCAGCGACCAGCAGAAATCCCAGCAATTAGTTCATCTCATTCATACTGTACTGGATCTACGACTGGAAAATGTTTATGCAATATTTACACAGCCACCAGATTTACAAAGATTTACAAAGCCAGATTTTATCGGCTTGTGGTTTACAGGAGTCAATGCAAACGCTAATGGATTTTAATTCCCCTCATGAAAAGTGCCATTATGAATCGGTGCTTATTTAGCTACAAAACTATCTACCATGTCTAAAAGAAACATATGGCCAAGAATGTCAGCTGGACGATTCAGTTCACATGCTCTTGTTACAGGTCACTGCTCATTGAGCATGTAGATTACGTGCTCTTTCAAATGTGTAGGCATGCGGCGCATATGTATGCATTTCTGTGAAATCTGGGTCAGTTCCTATAGCTAGAAGATCTACATAGTAATGAACTTTGCTACTAAATAAGTATTATGCTTTGGTTGGTTCTCGTTTTGGTTCAGATAACCTATTCTGATTAAATTTCCTAATAGATGATAAAACCAAAGGCATTTACTGTGAAATAAAGGCAAGAAAACATCTTTCTATTGAGCCATCCTCGCGCTGTACTTAACATCTCAACATCTACAGCACGACTGCGGTAGACAGATTTACCGTCCTTACAAATTTTGAGTTGTTTTTTTAAGGATTCATTTAAAAAGATCCATGAACTCCTAAAGTAGTTACCATTTGAATAATTCCCTTAACAAACTAACTGAATTCGTCAATCTTGTTTTTGAATCAGTAGGTGGCGACATATAACACTGATTCATCCAGGAATAAAACAACTACTCATTTATTTCTACTTTGTCTTCCTTTGGAACTTCAGAGATACTAAAAAATAGAATTTATAAAACACAGAATGCAAAAAATGAATCAAAATCAAATCGAAAGCTTCAGAACTGAATCAATATCCAGTTATGTTTACAATGACGTTCAATTAAAAAAAAATAAGAATAAAATAAGATAATAAAAAGAAATGGCTGTTAAAAAATAGTAGCTGCTCTCGAACAGTAGTCATATCACTCCTCTCTCTCTCTCTCTCTCTCTCTCTCTCTCCATGTCTGTGCTTGAAAGGGAATTATCTTATGTGACGTTATGAGAACGTCTGCTACGATATCCTAAACATGTCTCAGGCTGCTGCAGTGATCACAGTATATCTCCTCACTCAGATAATCCTTATTACATACTGTATGTGTCGCACTTTGATCAAATCAAACCCGTTTTGTTCAGTATGTGACCTTGACTAAATCTGCCACTGTTTAGAAAGGTAAAAATGAGACTTAGACCTGGTTTTTCAGAAATAATGATGCATGAACAAGAATACTGTAGAACAAGAGAGGATAGGTTCACAGGTATAGGCCTGACAGTGACTTCGGTAGCAGACCGGCTGTGAAAGGCCCATCTGCCTGGGAGGTTTTTGCATGGCGTGCCGCCATCTTGCCTCGCCTGACCCCCTCTAAGTACAGCCTTTGAGGTTTCTCTGGGGTTTAAAAATACTCTCCGCCAAATTCTTCTCTCTCACTGGCTTCAGATGGCAGGCGAATCTGAGCACTGAGCTTTCCACATAAACATTGACAATTTTTTTTTTCTCTTCCTACTTTTTCCCCTCACGATTTGGAACAAGAGAGTTCCAAAAATACCAGGTGTGAACAGAGAACACCAGTGTGCTCACCTCCGTCTGGAGCGCGTGTCTTTCCTAACACACTCTCTGACGCTTTATTATTCACAAAACCTATGAATGCATTATACAATACACTTGACATTCCTTAAAACCTACAGTATAAAGCAGTAGAAAGCATCATGTTTTCATTTATTGATTAAGTGTACACTTAAATCATTCTCTGAAAGGGGGGGCAATATTTTGTTGTTTTGAATTGTTAAGAAAAAAGAAAATGTACCCACAATGTTTATATCATAGCTTACTGTTCCAATGTAGAATACACACTAAACTTTTCTTTTCTTTTTTTTTCTTTTTACAAAAATGCACCCTCAGACTTTTTCTAAACTCATATCTACCATATTTCTTCCATCTAGTCACAAAAAACATAATAGATTGAATAAAAACAATGCACTTACAGTTTATGCATGTGATTCTGCCATTTCAAAATAAAAGTGTTGCTTAACTTCATTATTTAGGCTTATGTTTCTAGCATTAGCGTTAGTAGCACTATGACTTTTCTGTGAATAGTGCAAAACACTGGTAAAACCTATCATGCAAAATAAACCAACATATTAGGAACTTCCCAAGTTTTAAACATGGCTCCTCTGAAGACTTCGTTGATGCCGTGTCCTATTGAACAGGTTTTATGATTATTTAAAGTGACATTATTTTTAATAAAAATAATTGTGAATTGTGCAAGGTCAGATTATTCTGTTTTAAACCTAGATGTTTTTAAGATACATTTTAAGATTTAATCATTTTATGCATTATTAATACATTTATTAATATTTCAAATAGATGTTTTTTTATGATTGGCAATACAAACATGTCAAAATGCATACATGTACTCCTGTAAAACTATGTATTAAAAATATGTACAGTTTTAAAATATAATACATATATAAAACAATACATTATTATAACTACATATTTTTAAATAATAATAAAAAACAATTCATAAAAAAAAAAAATCTAACATTTTGGACACAAATAGCACTCCTTTCGTGAAAAAAGAAAATAAGAAAACAAAAAACTCTTTAAGTGCTGTGTCTGTCTGACTGTTATTAAAGAAATAAAAATAAAATGTAATTTAAAATGTATTGTTAGCTAACCTAAAAGTGTATTCATATTATCTAAATGTGGTAAAAACATGGTAAAACTGTTTTTCTCTGACATATTATGTAATGTGGAAGAATCAACAGGGCTGCATTCAATCAATCAATCAATCACCTTTATTTATATAGTGCTTTAAACAAAATACATTGCGCCAAAGCACTGAACAACATTCATTTGGAAAACAGTGTCTCAATAATGCAAAATGATAGTTAAAGGCAGTTCATCATTTAATTCAGTTATGTCATCTCTGTTCAGTTGAAATAGTGTCTGTTTTAATTTGCAATCAAGTCATTGAACAGACAGATCAGGTCAAATCATTTCTTAACATAATTACACATTTTCAGGTTTTAGAGTGCAATTTAGATGATTAGAAATACATTATAAACAAAAAAGCACATTTCATGAGAAACGAGAGGATTCATGAGATTATGAAAGAACTATATAATATTTCTTTGTCATTTTATGGTTTCCTCCTTCATTTTGGATTGCCTTTAGCAAAAGTGTTAATATTAGATTATGAAGCCACCCGTGAATTGATGAGCGCTTGATTCACAATATTTGAGCTAATTATTCAAAGAAACCATGTTTATTCATATGCTACTGATACATTTAGTATTATATTTTCTCGACTTGTCAACTTGCACACTGTACATACACAGACACTTCAGTTAAATCATTTTTTACTGCCTT